>NC_056745.1:1418549255-1418849255 GCF_019279795.1 Protopterus annectens
CATTTATGAGGGTCATAACATGTTGGTCTTCAATCCTTATGTTAAGACTGGAACTAATCCAGGAAAAACACACATTTTGTTCTTCAGTTCTTATGTTAGACTGAAATTTGTCTGAGAGAGGCAACATTTTCTCCGGTGTCCCTACCATTAAGACTGACCAGATAAAGATTGTTAAATCAATGTCTGCAGTCATGGCTAATTTAGTAAATGTTTTTCACCTTATTTTCCTACATTTTCACCATTTCTCTCAGGTTGCTGCCACAGCTTTTATTTCAGAAGTGTCTTCAAGAATTTTTGAGGCCAGTACCATTGTTGTATATTGCCAACTAAAATAAGCAGTCTGTGGATGGCTATCGGACCTGATAATCATTAGGGTCAGTTCCATTCTTTAAAGTGACACAGTGTCAGGGGAAGCCGTATAGGGTCTATTCCAAAGTGGTGCTCCTCAAAAGGACAATGGCCGGGCATTAGAATTATTATATATACTAGGCTAACTGCCCTTGGGGCCATTTTAAACCTATCCAATTACCCATATGAGAATCAAACCCTGCACCTTGTGTTTCCAAGGTAAACATTTTAATCATTATGCCAATCCCAAGAAAACAAAAAATCCACTGGAATTTCCTGACTGGGACTCAAACCTACGAGGTAGCAGTAAGACCACCAAATCCTAACCACTAGACCATCAGGGATCCCCATGTAGCCTCACTAGGGCCAACAAAAGGAAATTATTAGATTATCTTTATGTAAAACCAAAGCAAAGCCACTGTAAGGACTTAAAACTCTGGCACATTTTTCTAAAAGGTTAGCATTTTTGTCTTTAAAACTAAAAGCTATTTAACAGAACAGATTCTTAAAAAAGTATTGCAACATGCCCCACAACAAAATAACCAATAACATTAATTTACTCTAATTTGAACATACTTCTAATGCTAATTGTATTATTTTTTTAAAATGGAGCGCATCAATGTCTGTGCAGTGACTAAGACCTGGTTCAAGGCTCTAGAGAGCACCCCTGCATTACCAGGCTATAACTCATACCACACTTTTCGGCCATCTAACCTGAACCAGAACACCAAAGGCGGAGGTGTGTCCATATTCATTAAGTATATCCACACCTCCAGGCTAGTTGCGCATCATAATGCATCCGAGGTTATCTAAGTGCAACTAACTCTGGGCAAAACTGCAATACAAACTGTAGCTTGCTACAGATCCCCCACCATGCCCCAGGATTTCCACTCCTCTTTTCTTGATATACTGGAAAATATTAGGGTTCAACCAAACACCCTAATAATGGGCAATTTCAATTACCCCACCATTAACTGGGAAAACTACTCATGTACCAACTCCTTCGTTCAACACTTTCTGGAATTTATAAAATCCAGTGCCCTGGATCAACTTATCCACACCCCCACCAGGGGCAACAATATCCTAGACCTAGTCATTACCAACATGAGTGACTGGTGTTCCACACCTGAAGTCAACTCCTTGTTGGTCAGATCCGACCATAAGCTAATCACCCTAGATATCCGCATCCTGCCCCCACCCACCATTAAGGAAACCACTGTAAAAAATTTCTCCAAAGCCAACTTCATGCTTCTTAAGACAGAAGTGGAGAACTTCATGATACCCATGCAGATAGACAATAGAGGTACAACTGCTGAATCCTACACAAATGCACTCTGTAAGCATTTACACAAGTGCATGGATCGTGCTATCCCAAACAGAGCCAAGACGCTATCCTTCAAAAAAGGAAGCCAATCTGGTGGTCCCCTGCCATAAACAAATTCTAGAACAGAAGGAAGAAACTGTTACAAAAGAGAGTAAAATACCATGAGTGGAGGAGCTCCCTGGTCAGCCTCAGTAAGAAGCTGAGATCCCTTATAAGATCCTCCAAAGCTAGCTACGATAACAAAATCACCACTGATTCTAAAGACAACCACAAAACATTCTATAGCCATGTCAAGAATCTCAATGGCAACACCCAGATCTGCTCTGAGTTACAGCACAACGGCAAGAAAATTACAGAACCAACTGATATTGCCAACATCCTGGCAGATAGGTTCAGTGCTAACTTTACCCTGCTGTCACCCCCTAAAGGGCCCATATCTATACAGGAAGAATGCAGAGTCCCTGTAATCACATCTATGCAGGTAAAAGCTGCACTCTCTAAAACCAAATACACAGCATCCATGGGACCGGACAACATCCCAGGCTGCGTTTTACACAAACTTCAGAATGAACTGGCTCCCCATCTAAGCACCATGTTCAATCATAGTCTCACTTCAGGCTTTGTGCCCACCTAATGATGCACAGCAACAGTTGTCCCACTCCACAAAGGGGGAGCCACCACTGATCCTGGGAACTATCACCCTATTAGCTTGACGAGCCTGGTCTGAAAGGCCATGGAATGTATCATAATGGAACTCATAAACAAAGACATTGGTAACCTCCAAACTCTGGACCCACACAGTTTGGGTTTGTGAAAGGTAGATAATGCCTTCTGAATCTGATCGACTTCTTTGAGGCAGTCAACAAAGCCGTAGATGAGGGTAAGGTGGTTCACACAGCCTATCTTGACCTCGCCGAGGCTTTCAACACCATCCCCCATTCTGGAATTAAAGCTAAACTCACTGAACTAGGTATAAATCCCTATGTCACAAGATGGGTTGCTAACTGGCTCACTGACAGAACCCACACTATAAAAGTTGCAGACTCCAAATCTGACTTCAAACCAGTGACAAGTGGAGTACCACAGGGTTCAGTCCTGGGACCTCTCCTGTTTGGTATCTACTTCTCTGAAGTACAGGCTAACACAGAAGGCCTCTGACTAATGAAGTTTGCAGATGAATGCAAACTAGGAGCCATAATCAAGTCCCCAATGATGTGGATATCCTACAGAAGGGCCTCACTGAGACAGATGCCTGGTGTCAAAGCCATGGCCTCAAGCTCAATGCCAAAAAGTGCATTGTCATCCCCTTTGGTAAAAACTCTGTACCCATGAACGACCACATAAACGGCAGTCTACTTAATGCCAAATGTGTGATAAGAAACCTTGGGACCCAGGTGGACAGTTGTCTCTCCTTTGATAATCACATCACCACAGTAGTCAGGAAATCCTTCTATGTGGCACACCTCATCACAAAAGGGTTCTCATCCAGGAAAAAAGAGGTCATTGTTTCCCTCTACTCGGCACTCATTAGACCCATTATAGAATACAATGACCCTTCTGGAATGTACCACACAAGATATCTTCAGCAGCTGGAAAGGCCACAGAAGTACCTCACAAAGAGGATTACTGGTCTCAAACAGATGCCCTACACTGACCGTCTCAAAAAATCCATCTTTACTCTGTAGTATATCACCTACTCCAAGGTAATCTCTGCCTAACATATAAAGCTATGTCAAACCCAGAGCTGTTGGACATGCTACACCTAAAGAAATCCCAATCCTTCTGAGCTACATGCTCTAGGGGACCTAAACCTTGTCGCCACAATAAACAGGACATGCTGGAGGGATAGATTCCTGTCCCAGAAACTTCCTATACTCTGGAACAAGCTACCCATCTATGTCAAGCAAAGTTCCTCATTAGCACTCTTCAAGAAAAATCTTGATGAGTGGATGGGAAATAGGAAATGCACCCACGGGATCACTTCTGTGACTCTGCTTGACAGGGGCACAGAAAATTAACTTTCTTGGGTGGCGTAAGCCAGGGAACCTTGTTGGCTAGGCTTACTTAGGCCCTTGGGCCGATAGCCTAGTACCTACCTATGAACCTATGAACCTATTTTTTAGTCCAGGGAAACTCCCTGAATTCAATAACAGTTACCAAAGCTACTGTCTCTCTGTTATAAAATCATGCCCTAATCAACATTGCTAAATCTTGGCTTAACAACATTCACCACAGCAAACAATAATTTTTTTGGAACCACTGCATACTTCTGTGTGCCTGTTTTACAAAATGCAGTCACTGGTGGATATTCTTTTTTTAATTGACAAGCAGTATCAGTGGTGCAACAGTAGCCCAGTCACCTTTGGTGCAGAAGGCTATGGCTTCTATTCCCACACCAGGTAGATGAATTCCTGACACTGCAGTGCAGCATGGGGGCAGGTGTTGCACCCCTGAGTGTGTTATCCTTTACATGAAATGTTAAACTGAGGACCCATCTGCTTGAGTTGGTGGTAGCACAGGGGGATGTGAAACAGCCCAATGGCACTTACTGAAAAGAGTTAGGATCCTTTATTTATATATAAAAATAGCTCTTTTTTACAAAATATTTTCATGTTTACAAATATTTTCAAGTACACAGAGACAAATATATACAAATCTTTTGACACAGTCATACTAATTTTCATCCCTGTAAGACCCACACTCCTTTTTTTCATAACTACAACCTGATTTTACTTAATATTGTTGCTAAAATCCATTTACCATTACAAATTTCATTTATTCTTTTATTTCATATAACCCATATAACATAAAATAACTTTTTATCTATTCTTTTAACATATTCTTTCCTTCTTTTATAATATCCATATTTAATCATATCCATGCTTATTTCATCCACTTGTTTATATCTTCAAAAATCGTCTTTACATAGTTTCCCCATAACTTTTTTACTTTTACATTTCAAAAACATATTTTCTGTAGTTTCTTCTTCATGACAATGTAAACATATTCTATCACTGTTCTTCTTATATGGCATATTTCCTTTTACTGACAATTTATCTATTACTAGTCTCCATAAAAAATCTTGACAATCTATTTCCTGATTACATCATTTGCATCTTATAAGCTTTCATTTTTTATCAGTTAGGTTTTCCCATAGTTTTGCATAGCAATGTTTTATCATTACATTTATACCATACTTTTCTATCTATTTCTATATAATCAATTTTTATTTTCCACATTTTATTTTGTCATTTATACACTATTTTTCTCTTTTACTTTTACTCTTTTTACCATACCCCAATTTTATTATCTTTATACAATTTCACTGCTAATCCATCCATCCTCAACCCCTTTTCCCATTTTGCATATGGAGTCGAGGTGTCGCTTCACCAGCGACAATTATCTTAAGCCAAGGTTTACACTGCTGGGTGGCTTAGCCCTGCCACGGTAAAAGAGACACACCCAACATGAGGCTCAAATCCATGACCCTGAGATTAAGAGTTGCATGGTCTACAGACTGAACTAGCCAGGCTACTAGCTAATTTATTTATTTTATTTTATTTCACATTTGTTTACCGGGAAAAAGTCAGACTTGGCAGGATTGCCCATTTTCAGTGGAGGCCCAGGGAGAAAATCTCCAAACAATAGTACACAGAATTTTTATAATAAAAACGAAATAAAAAGAAAACATACTAAACATGCACTCTTAAAAAAAGTATTCAATACAACAAAAATACAATAAAATACAATGATAAATAGTAGGTATAGGGAGCATATAGTAAATGGAATATGATTTGAACAAATTAGTGATTGATGGTGAAGATATATGAATGTGATATAAGTATATACACTGTAAAATATGGTACATTGCAAGAGAATGCATCTAAGTAGATGAAATAGGAATAAAAAATGCCATCTCTTGTAAAGAATAGAAGAGCAACAAGAGGTTAAATAGGAGAAAAGGAACTGAGTTTAGGAGGACTTTTAAACTTTATTCAGAGCAAGTAGATGTGCAAGACCATGAGTTATTTAAATGTGACTTAAGAAGGCACTTAAAGTCACGAGTGTTGTGTACTGACCAGATGTTAAGAGGGAGTGCATTCCAGGCTTTAGCTACAGTAGTCGAACAGAGAGAGTCCCCAGAGTTATATTTGCTAATAGTTATATCAATTAATGTTTTATTAGTGCTTCTTAGTAGTCGACTGCTAGCATAGCGGTGAAGGAGTCCTTGTACGGCAGGGTTTTCTTATGGTGATACAGGATTTGCTGGGCCATGGTAAGTTGGTTAAAAGTAATTTGGTTTGTTAACTCTAGCCAGGATAGCTTTCTAAGGGATTGGCAGTGATGGGTTCTGAATGGTGAATCTGTAGCAAATTTTGCTATTTTGTTATAGCATATAGATATTTTATTTAAGTCTTTTTTATTTAGATTGATTAGGACAGGGAAGGCATACAAAAGAGGAGAGAGAATGTGGGTTCTTACAACAGTAACTTTACTTTCATATGTTAGGTAATTTTTGCATCGATAGAGAGTACCTAGCTTTTTGTTCACTTTTGTGATAGTGCTATATGTTTGTCGAATTTCATATTGTGGTCTATGATTACTTCTAAAAGTTTAGTATGGGGCATGGGTGTGATGGGGGTGTTGTCAAAGGAAGTAATTTGAAAAGGTGGAACTGATTTTGCTGCCTTAGAGGGATGGAACAACATTAACTGTGTTTTTTTAGTGTTAAGTATTAGTTGTGAGTCGGAAAGCCATTTTTCTATTTTTGAGAAGGACTGTTGGGTAAGATGTTGTGGTTTTTGGAGTGTTGGGGCAGAACATATTAAGGTCGAATCATCAGCATATTGGATCAGTTTGGCATGGATTGTGGCTTTGTGCAGGTTGTTAGTGAAAATAGGGAAGAGCAGGGGACCAGGTATAGAGCCTTGGGGTACTCCTAAGTTCACAGGAAGAAGAGAGAAAAGGCTGTTTTCCCATTTTACAACTTGTTGAAGATTTGAGAGATAATCTTTGAACCAAGATACTGCTGAGTAGTGCAATTTCAGATTTGATAGTGCAATTAGTAGTTTGGAATGGGAAACTGTGTCAAAGTAAGTCTAAGAAAATGGAAGAGACAAGATTCCCTAGATTACGCTGTTGATTTACAGTGTTGGAGAAACTAATTAAAGCAGTAGTGGTACTATGGTTTGGTAATCTCCCTGTTAATCTCTCATCTTTTTTATTTATCGACTTTAACACTTTTGTACAAATTTAATGAAGCAGCATATACCACTGGGTTAGTAAACTCTAAACCTCCTTCTTCTGTATATACATACAAAACTCCCCTTTTTACTGGGTTTACTGGGTTTAATCTTGAACCCTATATAAATGAATAAATATCTGCAGTAATTCCTTTTAAATACTGTCATCAACATAAATACACTTCCTTAATATCCTATTTTTCCTGCCACTTCTGAAGTTATCAAATAAGCCTTTTTTCCTGAATGATAATTTATATGTTCGCCAGAAAAGACAGGTTTGTTTTATTTCTTCTATTGTTTTTTTTTCCCATTGAATTCTACTTACATCTTTATTCCCAATGTTTATGCCTAACACAGAAATGTCATTCATTGTAAAATATATACCCCCTATCTTTACTGTATCACCTAAACCTTTAATTTTCTCTTTATTTAAACACATTCCTATCATATGTAGACATTCATTTGTGAAAATTATTACTTCTTTTATCCAAATGTTGTTTTTTACAATTTTTATAATGCCATCAGCATATGTTAACAGAATTGGAATTCTTAACCCTTCAGGTGTTATATACTCCTTCATTTTGTAATTTATTTTACATACTAACATATTCATAACTTATGACAAAAGTATACAATTCATTGGGCATCCCTGTCTTATACCACTCTTCATATGCACCTCATGGCATAACCAGCCATTTACAAGCATTATTAATTTATTATTTCTAAACACTGACATATATAATTTCCTTTCTCACTTATATTATATTCTTTCATTATTACCTATAAGATTTCATGTCCAGTTATGTCAAATACCTTATTAAAATCTCCTATCATGATTTTTGCTTCTTCTTTAAAGTTCATAATATCATCCACAATTTATCTATCATTAATAATTCTTGAAAACCCTTGTTGTTTATACTATATATGCTATCTTCCATGTTTTCTATTTTAGTTTCAAATCTCTTTTGTATTATTTTCATAAAGATCTTATAATCATTATTATTCAATATTCAGTTTTTAATTGACTTCTGCCTTCTTTCTTCCATATGCATTTAAGTATTCCACTACATAATTCTTTATAGATAAAACCTTTGTTTAACCATTCATTAATAAGATGTAATAACCGCTGCTTAGCAAGCGTAAAACAATGGCCATTATTTTTTTTCAGCTTGATATGCTGCCATGAAGAAGCAGACTCGTTTGTCAGCAGACATTACTTGTACATTAATACCCTGCTGGAGAATGTTCATTCTCCAATCAGGGTGTTGATGTACAGTTTGCCCATTCTCTCCTTGCTGGAGAACGTTCATTCTCCAATCAGGGTGTTGATGTACAGTTTGCCCATTCTCTCCCTGCTGGAGAACGTTCATTCTCCAATCAGGGTGTTGATGTACAGTTTGCCCATTCTCTCCTTGCTGGAGAACGTTCATTCTCCAATCAGGGTGTTGATGTACAGTTTGCCCATTCTCTCCCTGCTGGAGAACGTTCATTGTCCAATCAGGGTGTTGATGTACAGTTTGCCCATTCTCTCCTTGCTGGAGAACGTTCATTCTCCAATTAGGGTGTTGATGTACAGTTTGCCCATTCTCTCCCTGCTGGAGAACGTTCATTCTCCAATCGGGGTGTTGATGTACAATTTGCCAATTCTCTAATTAATGTTAAGACTGAGGTGAGTAATGCGGGTGTGAACTGCTCTTTTTAGGGGCATGGTTATCCAGATATTGCCTTGATTTTATATTTTTATGCTGAAAATTAAACTCAAATATAGCATTAACCGGCAAATAATTTGTGTCATAAAGAAATCATTTGCCAGTATTCTATTCATGCTTGTATAACAGCAAAATTCAAATATACTCAACACATTGTTGTCAACATAGCAATATGTAACCACAAAGGAAAATACACTCCAAACTCATTAAAATGAAACTGTTTGTAAATAATTAACTGTGCATGAGATGATTGTTTGGTATGTTTAGTTAACCAGTCAGAAATTAATTTTTGGCCTGAGGTTAGTTTGACATGCCTTGGCTGCCACAACTAATGTAAAAGAAAATCAGTATATGAACGCTTCCTTTGCAAAAGATAAGTAACCAATTAGTCAGCGCTCAGTAAATGCAACAGCTACACTTGTTTACTGTAGCAAGGCAAATGTATGTCAAAGATTAATATTTTACTACACGATTTTTGATTCAGCTCTTTATTATTTTAAAACTCAAACTAAAATTAACATAAGTAGGAAAAGGGATCATGAGCAAACAGACAAATAATATTTGCAAAGCAAAAACACTTTAACTTAAAAAGCAAAAAAAATGTTAATAGCTCAACAGACAAATCTTTTATCTAGTATGTAGGTTTCCTCATGAAAACTGAACTCGGTTTAACAGAGAATGTAAATACCAATTTATTTATTTATTTATTGACATTTGTTAGGCGGGTTAGTCCAGCTGGGCCAGGGACCCTTTTTCAGGGGAGACCCGAGGAGAAAAGCTCCAGTTACAGACAATAGTGCACATAATAGTTTAGTTTACAATATAAAAATAATTACTTTTATCAGTACAATTTAATTCAAAGCAATTCAAAGTGATAGGTTAAGAGGCATAATAGGATAAGATCAGTAATACAAGTAGGTAGTATACTTCCTCTTTCGGCTGCTCTAATTAGGGGTCGCCAGAGTGGATCATCTGTTTCCATTTCTTCCTGTCCTCTGCATCTTGCTCTGTTAATATCCTCTCAGCAGCATCCATAAAACCTTATCTAGGCCTCCTCTTTTTCCTGTTACCTGGCAGCTTCCTCCTTAACATCTTTTTCCCAATATACTCAGCATCCAATCTTGCCTCTCTGGCTTTGTCTCCAAACCTTCCAACCTGGGACTAATCCTGTCCACCCTCAACACACAGCACACATCTCTTAACATTTAACTCTGCCACGTCCAGCTCTGACTCTTGCCTTTTGTCAATGCCACTGTCTCCAACCCATATAACATAACTGGTCTCACTACCCTCTTGTAGACCTTCCCTTTCACTCTACTGGTACTTCGTCTGTCACAAATCACTCCTGACACTCTTCTCCACCTACTCCATCCTGCCTGTACTCTCTTCTTCACCTCTCTTCCACACTCACCATTACTCTGAACTGTTGTTCCCAAGTATTTAAACTCATCACTCCTTGCATCCTCACCATTCTTCTATCCTCCCTCTCATTCACACACATATATTCTGTCTTAATCTCTCCTCCACCTGTCTTCCTTCTCACTACAGATCACAATGTCATCTGCAAACATCATAGTCCATGAGGACTCCTGTCTGATCTCATCTGTCAACCTGTCCACCACCATTGCAAATAAGAATGGGCTCAGAGCTGATCCTTGATGTAATTCCACCTCCATCTTAAATGCATCCATCACTCCCACTGCAGACCTCATCGCTGTAACACTACCCTCGTACATATCCTGTACCACTCTTACATACTTCTCTGACACTCCCGACTTCCTCATACAATACCACCCTTCTCTTCTCCATCAACACTCTCAGAGCAAACATTGCATCTGTAGTGCTCTTAACTTCATGCTGTGACTGATCAATTTAATCCCTCTGTAGTTACTACAGCTCTGCACATCACCCTTATTCTTAAAATAGGTACCAAAACACTTTTCTCCATTCCTCAGGCATCCTCTCACTTTCCAAGATTTCATTAAACAATCTAGTTAAAACTCCACTGCCATTTCACGAAACACCTCCATACTTCCACAGGTATGTCATCTGCACCAACAGCCTTTCTAATCTTCATCCTCATTCCCTGCACTTCATGATTCACTCCCGCACATCATCCAACCTTCTCTCCTCTCATTCTCTTCATTCATCAACCACTCAAACTCTTTCCATCTCTGCTCAACAACACTCTCCTCTGTGTGAGTACATTTCCCTCATTATCCTATCACCCTTACCTGCTGCACATCTTTACTAACTCAGTCCCTCTGTCTAGCCAATTGGTACAGGTCCTTTTCTCCCTCCTTAGTGTCCATCCTGTCATACAACTCTATACACCTTATCCTTAGCCTTTGTCTACTTTCTCATGTCTCTGACAATCCCACTTCTTCTTCACCAACCTCTTTCTCTGGCACCTTTCTAGCTGTCTCCTGTACTAGCTCTGCTGAACTCTTCCCTGAACTCCACCTCACAATTACCCTTTCTCACTTTCCACCATTTGATCCTTGGTGCTGCCCTCATACTCCTCCTCCTCTTCTTGATCACCAATGTTTAGACTAGCCCTTCTACATAAGATATAATCCACCTGTGTGCATCTTCCTCCACTCTTGTATGTCACCCTATGCTCCTCCCTGTTGTTAAAATACATATTCACCACAGCCATGTCCATCCTTTTCACAAAATCCACTACCATCTGACCTTCTGCATTCCTTTGCTTAACACCATACCACAGTCATCACCATTTCATCCAACTCGAAGCATATGCACTAACAACATTCATCATTACACCATCAATTTCCAGCTTCATAAACATCACTCTATTTTCACCTCCAAAACACTCTTAGCATACTGTTCCTTCAGGATAACTCTACGCCATTTCTCCTCCCATCCACCCCATGATAAAAAATTTGAACCCACCACCTATACCTAGCCATGCTCCCCTTCCATCTGGTCTCTTGCACACACAATATACCAACCTTCCTTCTGTCCATCATATCAGCTAGCTCTCTCCTATACAGTCCTTACTGCCAACATTCAAAGTTCTGACCCTCACTATCACAGTCCTCCTCCTTGTAACAGTAGCCCAATTTTCTGCAGCCCCTGTTGGCCCAACAGTACTGCGGGGTGGTCGTTTGTTAACCGGGCCTTGACCAATCCGGTATGTATATCTGTACTGTTGTCCACATGTATGATTTATACGGATTTTCCTGATTCAACCCCCCTTTTTTTATCGATTTGGGACTGGCACAAGAAATGCACTGGTTTTTGTGCATCCCAGTAGCTGGGTTAAATTTAATATATATATATATATATATATATATTTTTTTTTTTTTTTTTTTCCCTTATGTGGTGTGGTAAGGTGCATAATAATTAGTAGCATTTTAGGAATAGGTGTGAAGATGATAGTGCAAGAATGGGGTGGAAGGGATATCTGGAGGTGTAATATGATCTTAGTGTAAAATATGTCATGACATATTAATAATATATATATATATATATATATATATATATATATATATATAATGCTGCCACTGAATAAACAAGACAGTAGTGAGTGTGTACAAATGTCTATTTAAAAAAGACAGCACCAATTTAAACCGATGATGAATAAATTAAGACAGCATTGCAACATATATATATATATATATATATATATATATATATATATATATATATATATATATATATATATATATATATCGGAGCGCTGGGATCATCGAACATATGGTCAAGACCATATGATCAATATTTCAGAAGATCTATCTTCTGAAATTGTAACAAAAATAAAAAAACAACAGTTAAAGAAGATGGTAATGCAGGGGCTGCGCCCCCCAAACCCCCCTACTTAATTATACCAACTCTGAGATCATGCTACAGCAGGGAATAGGAAAATCTCCCATTCTACACTATGTTGACGTTGATATATTTAAGTAGGGGGTATGGGGAGGGGGCGCGCCCCCTGCAGTACCATCTTCTTTAACTGTTGTTTTTTTTATTTTTGTTACACTTTCAGAAGATCGATCTTCTGAAATATCGATCATATAGTCTCTACTATATGGTCTTTGATATTTCTGCTGTTCAATCTTCTGAAGTGTAACTATATATATATATATATATATATATATATATAGGATCCATTTAGTACATCAAATTTACATTTCAACGAAACGTAAATTCATGAGTGCACTTCCGCGAAAGTGCATTTTATTGAAAATGCACTTTCTGAAAATAAAAATAAAAGTAAAAAAAAAAAGAAGAAATAAAATTTGCTGACTGACTTAGTACATCATCAGGTTTGTGTTGATGTACAGCTAAGCAAAACTATGCTGATGTGGTACACAGTGGGGGTGGGGGATATTCCTTTTCCCCACTGTAGTGTGATCTCAGAGTGAGAATATTAAAGTAAAGGGGGGGGGGCTGGCCACATGGGAGGAGGTGCAGGTGCCCTGCAAAAGTGACTATACTTCAGCGAAAGTGCAGTTTCGTGACCACTGACTCTGCAATTGTTGTGGGTTTTTTTCCAATGGAATTGTTATACCACTTTCACTTTCAAGAAATCTGTCTTTTAAAAGTGTCAAGTAAAACATCCTTTAACCACATTTCAGAAACTCAATAGAAAATTTTTATGTTGCTAGCATACATTCACAATAACCAGTGTTGTCTCTGAATCCAGTAAAAACTAGAATTTAACTTAGTAGACATAAAATATTTTGAGCTGTCAACAACTGTCAACAACTATCCCAAGTGTTTTGACTATTTTCAGGATACTGGCACCATTAGTTTTATTAAAATTCATAATACCTATTCATTGCTAGTAAAACTCATTGACAAACAAAAACTCTTAGAATAAATATTCTTCACAAAAGGTGGGTTCTACAGACCCAAAGTAAATTAATTCTCCCAATAATTCATACTGAAGTTGGCAAAAGACAAAGCTAAAACTAGCCTCATTGCAGTATCACCATAAAACTAAAATCAACTTGTCCTGTAAAACTGCATTCACTGATATATTTTATTAAATGGATTCATAGAACAAGGAATAAATATGGACAGCACCACTATCACTATTACTGTCATGATGAGGACACACACACACACACACACACACACACACACACACACACACACACACAGTGTATGTGTATATATATATATATATATATATATATATATATATATATATATATATATATATATATGTGTGTGTGTTTGTGTGGGTTTCCTTTAGTTTATTGATCGCCCACTTCACGGGCACTAACTTTGCCGCCACGTCACATTACCAACAAATGGAAAGCCGGTGTTTCCTGCACAGTAAGTAACCATTTGGCCATCTACCAGAACTTTGCCCCTTACCCCCATGGTAGTCCATTCTCGGAGTTGGTATATTTATTAAGGGGGGTGTGGGGGACAAAGCCCTCCACATAGGGTTGTGTGGGGGGATGCCCCCCGCATCAGTGGGTTTGTTTTATTGGTAGTTGCATACATGGATGTTAAAGAAACTACCAGTTTCATTTTAGCATCAGCAAATAGTGATAGAGGTTCAGCCAAATACCTCTGCCTCTTAGTAACAAACCTCCTAAATTAGTCAACAAATACCCTGATGCTTTTATTTATGTATGGATGCTAAAGAAATGACCAATTTCATTTTAGTATCACAAGTATTGACAGAGGTATGGCAAGTATCTTTTACTAGAGACTGTAGATCTCGTAGGTGAATGATACAAAATTGCAATGAAAATGGAAAGATGTTGAAAGGTATTCATCTAAATCATGATCAAGTTATTGATTACGTTATACAAATGCAACATGACTTTTTGTTACGCTGCTGCAGTTCAGTATATAAGAAGATTGAAAATAAGCAGTTTAAATATTTCAGCAATACATCAATATTCATGTAGTTATGTTTAGTATCCATAATTTCTTTAACTCCTATTGTCAGACATCAATAAACTCCCAGTACACCCATGTATATTATATGCTTTTCTTAAAATTTACATGATTACATGCTAACTTAAACTTAAAACTTAAATATACATCTACACTGTGTGTATGTCAGTATTGACAAGCCCACTTGTATCAATGCTGTGCTGCGGACTCTACCTGCATGTTATATTACCTATGTTTGACAGAGCTGCGTAAGTATATCTAAAGCTTGCACTGCACTTTTCATTTGTTTCCTGCGTGAACTTTGTTATATTTTATCATTGTTGCTGCCTGATTGCTTTTTCTAGACTGTTAGGCATTTACTGAGCACTAAAACCAGTCATCCAGGTGCCCAGGACCCATTTGAGTTGGGGATTGTTGGAAAAGGGCTCAGTTTTGGGTTCTCCCTTTGGATAGTTTAAGTTTAGACTGTTTAATTCCATTTGCATTTAAGCACCACATTTGTGCATTTCTATACACCACACAGTGGGGGTTGGCACTGGCATGTACAGACACAGGCACTTATAAAGACAAATTTTCCATTGATAATGGCTAGAGAATCCTCTTAAGCTTCCCTGCTCAACACAGTTGCACACTGTTGCCCAGACTGCAACTCAGATATGCATTTTGAGGCATCAACTCAGGTCTGTACTCCTTAACCTCCCCATAGATCAGCAGATTTTACTAGTCCTACAGCAGAACCTGGTCCATCATGCCCACCTCCTCTACTTATTACAGAATACACCAAACATAATGGATGGACAATTTATGGGCATCCTGAGGCCATGTAGCAATTGCCTCATGTTTACTGACAACCTATTACTCCTAAAACATACAAGTACAACATGTGAGAGATGTATCTATACTATGAATCTGGAATCAGTGGTCTCTCAACCAAGTGCATAACATATAAACCCACATATGCATAGGTACTCACTAGAAGTTTACCAAAAAAGCAGAGACCTCACAAGCACAAACTTTATGCACACAATACAGTAGATAGTGAATCCACTACACATAAAAACAACTGTCAAAGTCAAAGTTAACTTTATTGTCATTCAGTAATCACACAAGTGCAAAAACTGAACGAAATTCCGTATTTCCAGACTCAATGTGCAGACAACATATAGACTATTTTCACAGACATTTACACATGTAACACCTGGCTATTACATCACAGACATAAGCCCCTAAGGCAAAACACCTCTAAACCAAATGTCTTGGTCATAGGTGACAGAGTGAGACACACTGATGTCCCCCTAACCAGGCTGGATAAGGAGAAGGTCACAGTCAGCTGTCTGTCAGGTACCAGGATCTGCCAGATCACACACAAACTCAACAACTGTCAACAACAAGCACCATTATGACACAGTAATAGCCCATGTTGGAGTGAATGACTTGAGACATACCTCACTGGACTATATGAGGAGAGACATGAATTAGCTTTCAAAGTATGTGTCCCACGCTGGTATGTCCATAGCTTTAAGCAGCATTCTACCTTCACCCACCCAGGATGATGCCACAATACTAACAAAAAATGATCGTTTTCAACAATTGGCTCAGCTTTTGCTGTCACTCCAGGGGGATCTAGTACTTGTCAGCCATGGATTATATGGTCAACAGACCATACTTCTTTGCCAGTGTTGGTCTTCACCTGTCACCTCTTGGCTTTCGGGTACTGGAAAATGTACTTGCCTCCCCTATCGTGCCTTTTTTTAGGCAATGTAAGAACAAAATTTCCAACATAAAAATATCCTCTAGAGACAATCTCAAGGTTATGCTGCTTAATTCTAGGAGTTTAAATCAGACACTACACTCACTGGAAGCACTCCTCACTTTGGGAGGCACTGATGCCTGTGCAGTCACAGAGACATGGTTCAAGGCTACAGAGAGTACCCCAGCCATGCAAGGCTACAATGCTTTCCACAAGTTCAGACCTCAAAATAAACATGAAAGAACCAAAGGAGATGGTGTACCCATCTTTACTAAAAACAAATACTCCTCAAGACTGGTTAAACAGTATGACTCCCTAGAGTTACTCCAAGTCCAACTAACTATAGGAAAGACCCCCCTCCATTTCACTGTTAGCTACAGAGTCCCCGTCATGGAGCACAAAACCCACAATACCTACCTGCACCTACTTGAGTCACTCACAATACAGTCAAACACCCTGGTCTTGGGTGACTTTAACTATCCTTCCATCGACTGGGAAACATATATGAGAACAAACAAACTTGCCCTAAGAACACAAATGCTCCGGAACAGATAGGCAGTACCCCTACAAAGGGCTCTAATGTCCTTGACCTAGTACTCAGCAACATGGGGGATCACTGCACCACCCCATGTGTGGGACCCTCCCTCGTAAAGTCTGATCATAAATCAGTCTTGTTCAAAGTAATAATTATACCCAACACCCCCCCTCCCCCGAGCAAAAAGGTGGAAATATTTCTCCAATGCAAACTATAGTCTCCTAAGGGATGGTATAAATAGTTTCAAACCCCCTGTCACCACTGACAGCAATGACTCCTATACTGAGTTGTTCACAAATGCCCTGTATAAACCCATAAAAATGTATACACTCAGCCATACCTGAACTGATCAAAACAAGGTCCTCACAAAAAAAATCCACCCTGGTGGGCATCTTAGCATAAATAGATTATACAACAAGAGAAAAAAACTGCTGTAAAAGAATAAAAGGGAACAGAGTCAGCAGAAGAGGATCACCCCCACAGCTTGAATAAGTAAATTAGACACTGTGTAAAATCCTCTAAAGCCATTTACAAAACTAAATTAGCATCTCTAGCTAAGGATAATCACAAGGCATTCTTTAGCTATGTGCAAAATCAAAAAGTGAAGGCCCAGCTTTGTGCTGAATTAGTAGTGGACAGTACCACTTATACTGAACCTGAGGACATCACCAACCTGCTAGCAGACAGGTTTGGGGAAAACGTCACCCCACTGTCCCCACCAACCATACCCCAAAAGCGTACCTGACACCAGTACTCTACCCAGTATCATCAAACAGCAGATCATAATCACACTCTCCAAGGCCAAAAACACAGCCTCTATGGGACCAGATAACATCCTAGGCTGCCTATTAAATCATCTAAAACAGGAGTTAGCAGATCCACTGTGCACTGTCTTCAACCACAGTCTATGTACTCGCTTTGTCTCAGTAGAGTGGAAAACAGCAACAGTAATCCCCTTGTACAAAGTGGGTCTTTCAACTAACCCTGGGAACTATAGACCCATAAGTCTAACCAGCCTTATCTGTAAGGCCATGTAAAGAATCATCATGGACCCCATCAACAAAGATATAGGTGACTCCATACTCTTGACCCAACCCAGTTTGGCTTCATTCAGGGCAGATCATGCCTATTAAACCTGGTGGACTTCTTCGAGAGTGTCACCAAAGCCCTAGATTTAAGCAAAACTGTACATGCTGCATATCTCGACTTGGCCAAGGCCTTTGACACAATCCCCCACTCAGGCATCATTTTTTAAACACTTTTATTGAATTATCACTTGTGACATAGGCAAATTTACATTTATACAAAAGTAATCAACTGTATTAACAAATTAACATTAACAAACATTATACAATTTTCTCATTACTCCACATCACTAACTGATAATAACAACCACAGCATTTCTACACATGAGCACTTGAGTCCTGATCATAATGGGTCTAAACAGACAGCCTGGCAGATTGCAGTTAACCTTTGTGAAGGGGAAAGGTATAGGCAGCTACTGAAATATTATTTTGTGGTGAGCATTGTGGTTTTCTCATATAATCTTAGAATATATCTCTATAGCTATATCTGTCTGTCTGTCTATATATATTAATATACTCTGACTTGTTCTTCTCCGTACCTCTTACCCTCTCGTTAAACAGTATTTTTTTTCCTTTTGCAGCTTTCTTAAACAGGTGCATTAATTTGTTAAGAAGTACCTTTCCTTTGTACTTTGTATGTTTCTAAACCTGGACCACTGGTGTGACCAATGGATGCCTTGTCTTTCTGTCACTGCCTTGCATTTTAACATGAGCAGATTTTTTGCATAGACAGCCTTGCAGACCACATCTATCCAGGAATTTGCTGAATGTATACTTTGTATATATTTTAGACAGGAAATTATAATTACATTTAACAATGGCTTGTCAGATAATTATCATGGCAAAGTACTTTGGCATAGTTTCATAGCTAACCCTGAAAATCAGCTAGTATTTTAGTCAGCATAGTAACAGATTTCAAGCAAGAAAACAACACTACAGGTTTCAAAGTAACGTATTTCCAGGTATTAAGAAGCATTTCAGTGTCATCTCATAAGAAGCCATTATAATTAAATAGTCATGCTGGTTATTAGTCTCTAAGTCTGAATTAGTAAATTGCTTTGTTTGTTGAGTTGGTCAGCTAAAATAAATTATTTAACCTTAGACAATTTCATAACAGTAGCTTTGCTTCAAGTCACTTTTCTTTTACTTTATAACATCCCATGTGATCAATTATTTACATCTCCATGAATTCAGCATCAAAGTCCATTTAATGCAACAACAGAAATATAGCCTGCAAATAGCTGGTTATGGAAAAAGTATTTTAGAAGATGTTTATTCCAGACATTTGTCTAGGTTGATTGAGGTTGTTCTTTCTGGCTGTGGTTCAGTCCTATGGATTACACATCAAATAAATCAGTTTGAAAATTTCTTAGATTCCTACAGGTTACTGAATAATTACTCTCTGCTTTCAGGTACCCAGCAAGGTCACTGACTTTAGGGCGGTCATTGTTAAAGCATTTAAATCTACTTAATTCGTCACAACATTCACCTAACTTTCAGCAGTGACTATTGCACTGAGACAATATTCCTGCAGGCTTCTCTTGGTGATTTGTTTGCAGTGACAGATGAAGCATGCACAAGAACATTGCAAAGCTGAACCTGCATTTTCTGCAGTCTCAGCAGTCCTCATCAGTTTCCACGTAAAATCAACATGTTTATAATTTATTGTATTAAATGGGTTTCTGGCAAAAGTTGTAGAAATGATTTACATTTAAATAATCCTACCAAAAACATAATAATCATTTAACTAAATAAGGTAGATGGTAAAGTGCCCTACTAAGTTAATTTCTAATTTATTCTATGCTTGATTTCATCTCTGTAATCCAAAAATTAAATGAAACTAAAGATCAGTGACAAGGAACACAGAACTTTATATTGAAGCAACACTTTATTGCTTTAGTTCAGCTCTTTCTTCATTTAAAAAGACTTCCTCAGAACTAAAGTATTCAGAATTCAACAGCTATTTATACATAAAATCATCTACATCAAAAATATCCCTAAATAAATAACAAATGAATACAAAAACACATAAGAAAAACTTTTAAAATCACAGTGACATCACCATACATTACATACAGGTATCACATCACAATTGATTTAAGAACATATCCATAAATCTATTTGTACTAAACTATAATTTCCTTCTTAAAAGTAATTCATCAACCTAACATGCATATGAATGTAAATATAATACATCTATAAAAATAAAATTTATATATAAACTTAAGAAAATGTGTATTTACATTATTAAATTATAAAGTTGCCAAGGATATAAAGAAATAATATTAAAAAAACCTTGTTAAACATAAATAAAAAAATCATAATTTGGCTGATCCAAGTTTCAATACACTATTGATGGAACTGTGTAAATATGTTCATTCAGCCAAGGTGGAGTGGCAGAATTCATCCTAAGTTGCCACAATAATTTCATAAATTCAATTCGAGTTTCCCATGATCTGCTTCTGGGATTTTTCTTGGCGATGTCAATTACTCCAAATTTAATGTTAGTAGGACCAGGGCAACTTAATGTGTGTTTGAAGAGGGCAGTATTGACATTGTTTTTGGCAATATCATAATAATATGCTCATAAACTCTCTTACTGAATAGCCATTCAGTTTTCCCACATAAAAAGCCTGGCATATTTACACACGACTATGTATATCACCCCATAAGTGCCATAGCTGATGTAACAGTGTAGTGTTAATGGGACCACTTTATAGCACATGGGAATAGTGTCATTGTAAACAGTCATTACATTGTCCACATTTATAAGTACCAAATTGGCCGTATAAGGAATTAGAGGCTTTATGTTCACCCCCACCATATTCAAATCTATTTTTTCAGATTCTTACTTCATTTGTAAACAAACAGGAGTTCTTGTACAAAAACAGAAATCATAATATCATCTGTTTTAAGCATAACCCAGTTCTTATTCACACATTGTTTAACCTGGGTTAAATTCAAACTAAACAGTAAAACCACAGCTCTTCAAAACCTCGATTGTTTGAATTACTTAAATGATCGTACGGTCCACAATTCATCCCATTACAGAGCATTTGATCTTATTATTCCTTTCAAGGGTAACCTTTTCTGCTAATTCTGTCAATAAATGCAAGGGGCAGTCCCTGACCAAAAACATACTGATCATGTGGTCTCGCTCATATGCAAATACTAAGTCTTGTTGTCTTGGAGATGGTGACATCTAAAATGTTAACCTCATTTTTAGTATGTGTATGGGAAAACTTATGAAAATTTGTTGAGCTATTAATATAATCAACTAGTCAAATAAATCAAAAAATACTTTCTTATATTTCAACAGTGAATTTTATCAACAAAATTAGGGTAGTGGCTCTGGGGGTGGCTTCTTCCCACATATATGCCAATATAGTTATGTGAAAATGGACATAGGATTTTTATCATGCTGGACTGGATATGTATGTTGTTTTGGTGATATATGTAGTTTTTAGAATCACAGTGAATCAATATTTATTTATTTATTTATTTGACATTTGTTAACCAGGATAGTCCATCTGAGCAAAAGTCCTTTTTCAGTGGAGGCCCGGGGAGAAAAGCTCCACAGTACAAGTAAGCAAGAACATGTACAAAACTGAAGATGAATAAAGTGAAAATATACAATAAAACAGTTAAGCAAATGTAGATAAAGCTCCACAGTACAATATAGTAAGAGGCATTATAACACTGAAGAAAAAACATAGCAAAGAAATATACAATAAAACATCTGAATGAATTTACATAACACATTGGGTTATCTTCAGAGGGTAATTGTACAATACGGAGCAGTTAAGTGAGCTAGGATAATAGGAAAGGGAGGAATAGAGAGGATAGTGATAGCGATATCTTACTAGATCAATGACTAGTTCATAGGTTCATAGGTTCATAGGTTGTACTAGGCCATCAGCCCTAGGGCCTATACAAGCCTAGCCATAACAATTCCCTGGATATTTCTTCCCACAATATTTACTTCCCTAGACCCCTGTCTAGCAGGGCGACTGACGTGATCCCTGGGGTGAATTTTCTTTCTCCCATCCAATCGTCAAAGTTCCTTTTGAAGAGGGCCAAGGAGGCGCTCTGCTTGACATGTATGGGCAGTCTATTCCAGAGTATGGGGAGTCTCTGGGTCAGGAACCTATCCCTCCAGGATGTTTTGTTCATTGTGATGACAAGGTTAAGATCCCTGGAGCGTGTGGCTCTGAGGGATTGGGATTTCTTTAAGTGGAGCATGTCCAACAGCTCAGGGTTTGACATGGCCTTGTATGTTAAGCTGAGATCCACTGAGTAGACGATATGCAACCCGAGTGACATAGGGATGTATGCCTAGCTTAGTAAGTTTATCTATGATTCCAGAGTGGGGGATGGTGTCGAAGGCCTTGGCAAGTTCCAGACAGGCTGTGTGGACTGCCTTACCCTCATCCACTGCTCTGGAGACTGATTTGAAGAAGTCAATCAGGTTCAGGAGACAAGATGGGCCCTTCACGAACCCAAACTGGGTGGGGTCCAGTGTTTGTAGGTTGCCAATGTCTTTGTTTATAAGTTCCATGATAATGCGTTCCATGCCCTTGCAGATCAGGCTCATCAGACTGATGGGATGGTAGTTCCCAGGACCAAAGGTGGATCCCCTCGTTGTGGAGTGGGATAACTGTAGCTGTGCACCACTCAGTTGGACATGAAGCCTGAGGTGAGGCCATGATTAAACATGACACTTAGGTGATGTGCCAGTTCATTTTGTAGTTCATGTAGTACACAGCCCGGGATGTCATCTGGTCCCATGGATGCTGTATTCTTAGCTTTGGAGAGTGCAGTTTCTACCTGTGTGGCCGTGATTACCGGAATTTGGCAATCTTTTGGTATTGAGATGGGCCCTTTAGGGGGTGAGAGGGAGGTGAAGTTGGCACTAAATCGATCTGCCAGGATATTGGCAATATCCTTGGGATCAGTATATTTAATGCCATTCTGTTGTAGCTCAGAGCAGATCTGAGCATTGCCATTTAGATTCTTGACATAGTTATAGAATGCCTTGTGGTTGTCTTTGGAATCTTTGGCAATTTTATTTTCGTAACTAACTTTGGAGGATTTTATGAGGGATCTCAGCTTCTTACTGAGGCTGGTAAGGGAGCTTTTTGCATCCTGGGATTTTCCTCTTTTCTGCAACAGTTTCTTTCTTCTGTTGTATAGTTTGTGTATAGCAGGGGACCACCAGATTGGCTTCCTTTTTTTGGAGGAGAGCGTCTTGATTCTATTTGGGATGGCACGATTCATGCACGAGTTATCTAAAATTTCTTGGAATTTGTCATCTAATCTTTTTGAAGTGTCATAGGCATCGTATATTGACTTTTCTAATATTTATAATAATAAAGCAGTAAATTTTTAGAAATAAAACAGTTAGTGCATCATTTCTTGTTATGCTGAGTGCTTGTGCATGGTTCTAAAATTAAAGGTACGTGCTTCTTCCAGAATAGGATTGTATGTTGTGTGTTATAGTATATTTCAAATGTTAAACAACTAGAAGCTCAAAAAAAGTTTGTTTTTTTCTATATGTTTAAATGTTAAGCTTTTTGTGGCTTCTGTTGCTGTATTAAATGTATTTTCTCTTATGTTGCTCCTTTTAATAACAGACTTAACATGAAATCTAAAAGTGTTACTTAGCTTTGAAGATTTTTTTTTTTGTCTCCTCATTGCCCAGTTTTCCATTTATTCCTCCTTCTGGGATAGCCTCACTATACTCATGTGATGAGCTCACCAGAGTCTCACTGGATCCATGTGGTGAGCTCACCAGAGTCTCACTGGACCCATGTGATGGGCTCACCAGACCCTCAATGGATCCATGTGGTGAGCTCACCAGATTGTCACTGGATCCATGTGGTGAGCTCACCAGAGTCTCACTGGATCCATGTGATGAGCTCATCAGAGCCTCACTGGACCAATATGGTGAGCTCAACAGAGTATCACTGGACCCAGATGGTGAGCTCACTAGAGTCTCATGTGGTGAGCTCACCAGATTCTCACTGGACCCAGCTAGTGAGCTTACCAGAGTCTCATTGGACACATGTGGTGAGCTCACCAGAGTGTCACTGGATCCATGTGGTAAGCTCACCAGAGTGTCACTGGATCCATGTGGTAAGCTCACCAGAGTTTCACTGGACCCATGTGGTAAGCTTGCCAGTCTCCTTATATCCTGGATCACAGTGGGCCATGAGACAGAGAGAGGGTCCTAATAATCATTTGTTTCCCATTGGAGCTCATTAGTTTTCACCTTCCAAGTAGAGATTGAACCCCTCCCTTTCCTTAATGTGAGATAAAAGCCCATTTTCCCTAGGTGAAGCATACCTATTCTCTCATCCAAAGCAAGAATTTGGTGGTGCAGTGAGTCAGACAATGGATCAAGTGGATCTCCCCTTGTCCGAGAGATCCTATCCTCATTGGCATCTCTTCTGAGCTCTGTGATTGCTGCCTAACATCAGGGAATGCATGCACAGCTCTCTGTCCATTTCACCTCTAAGATTTGCTGCATGCACAAGCACCAGTTTACAGCACTTGAGTACTAGGTCCAAACTCCTTGAGTGTAGCACCCAATCTCCTTACTAGCTGCCATCCAAGTGGCAGACCAGATCTGCCTACATCCTTTCAGGACGAGAAAGCTGCCAGCAGCTCCTTACTCCCCTCCATCCTGGCCTGCACCTTCCAATATCCATGACTGCTAAACATTCTTGGGTCTTAGCTTTGACGTTGTGTGCTGATTGCAGTCTTCTGTTCTACTTTTCTGTTAGAAAAGATGAGATGACATAAAAGAACGAAGCAACTATCTGTTGGTTTATACTCTCTTTTAATGAATGAAACAAATTACGTCATCATCAGAATGCATACTGATATGTCTGAGGACCTTGAAGCAATACAAAACCTTGCAGTTCTCTAAAAGTGATTTAGTAACATAGATCTACAAACAGGCAATAAATATAATGGGATAATTTAGCACATCAATGAGGGATATCACACAGATGGGTTTGGCCATTTCAAGGCTGATAAATTGAACACACCTGCGCAAATCAAAAATGAGGAGTCAATTTTATTGGATATATGGCAGTAACATACACATTTTTGGCACCTCTGGAACCACACACTGCAACAGCTCAAGTGAATCCTTGTAGTAAATGACTGCAAAATGCTTTGCGAGCGGTAAAAACACTTTTTATTTGACTAAAATAAAAAACAGATAAGCTTTCGTCAAGAACCTTCTTAACTTCATCAAATAAGAGCTAATCCATAAAATCACTAATAAATACATTCTGCTAGTTCATTAATTAAGTAATAAACCAATCCCATCACATTCACTAAGAAGGACCTCCCTGAACTTATGAATATTAATGAAATGCAATCTTGAAAAACAATATTAAAAAATACTAAAAATAACAGCATTTAAATGTCATTAACAAGTGCAAAAGTGCTAAAGTAAATATAATACACACATAATATATAAAATATGTAAAGTAATAAATATATATATATATATAAAAATATGTATATATATATATATATATATATATATATATATATATATATATATATATATATATTTAATATTACCGCTCCAATTTATTTATTTATTTTATTTTTATTTATTTTACATTTGTTGACCGGGCTAGTCTAATTGGACATATGTCCATTTTCAATAGAGGCCTGAGGAGAAAAGCTCTGAGAAAGAAACAGTTAATACAAAATGCAGAAAGATACCTATACAATCACAATACTATTAGATAATTATGCAATCATGTACAATTGATTTTCAGCAGCAGTACGCAAAATAGGGTAACATTCTGAAGATTATTGTTTCAGTCATTTGGTGCAGCATTTATCATAGATAAGTATAAGCATTAGTTAGTTATTATGTTGTGTAAGAAAACTGACACAGTATTGAAGGGTATGAAGAGAGCAAAGTATTTATAATTTTAGAAGAGAGAGCCATAGAAAGGTAGTAGAAGTAGAAAAATTGGTGTCGAAAAAGCTAAAGGGAAGGGAAGATAGTATCAGTCAGGCTTGGTGCATGGGCAAAGCCATTTGGATTTTAAGAACATTTTTAATTGGTTCCTGAAAAGGTGGGTGGATGTGGTAGAAGTTAGTTCAGTTGGGAGTTTGTTCCATGTTTTACCAACAGAGTTAGAAAACAGACAGTCCCCTGATTTGTTTTTAGATTTTAAGGTGGCTACTTGTAATCTATTAGCGGAACGAAGGGTTGGAAGGTTTTGATAAGGATTGAGGAGGTTACTGAGTATAGGGATATTACTGGGATGGTGTAAGATTTTGTGGATAAAGGTGAGTTGCTGGTAGAGTAGTTGATTTTGTATTTCCAGCCATCCTAGTAGTCCGAGATTTTGACAGTGGTGGGTTCTAAATGGGGTACCTGTGGCAAATCTGGCTATGTTGTTGTAAGAAGTAGCCAGTTTATTTAAACTGCTTTTGGTTAAGTTTGTATATATGGGATAGTCATAAAGGAGGATTGACATCAGGTGAGTTTGAGCAATAGTAATCTTGGCAGAGGCTGTGAGAAATGGTTTGATTTTATACAGGAAACCAAGTTTTCTATTTACAGATTTAATAGTTAGGTTAATGTGTGTGTCAAAGTTGAGGTTATTATCTATAGTTACACCTAGGAGTTTAGTGGAAGTGTTGGGAGTGATGACCGTACCATTATTAGAGGTATGTAAGAGATTGAGTGGAGGGGTCTTATGTGTAGGTGTAAACACTAGTAGTTTTGTTTTTTAGGGTTCAAGAGGAGATACCGTTGGTGGAACCATGTTTCCACTGAGGTGAATACAGTTTGTGTTGTGTTTTGGAGTTCAGTTGGAGAGGAAGCATGACAGATTAGAGTTGAATCGTCAGCATATTGGATGCAGGTGGTTTGGGGAAGGGAGGTTTCTAGATCATTAATAAAAATGCTAAAGAGGAGTGGACCCAAAATAGATCCTTGTGGGACTCCAAGAGTGATTGGGAGCTGGGAGGATAAGTTGTTCTCCCAGCACACTGCTTGTTGTCTGTTTTCAAGGTATGAATGAAACCATTTAACTGCTTGAGTACCAATGCTTTTAGTTTTAACAAACAAGCAATGGAGAGAGAATCATTTAAACCTGGCCACTGCCCCACATTTAGATGGACCTGCCAAATTAATTCTTTCTTTTCCAAGAGCAGCCCCCATGGCCCACCTCTTTTATCCAAGTCCACAGCGTCAACAATAAAAAATTTAAAAGAGTGATCTAATTTTTCTGCCCAGTGTTTACTTCAGGCATTTGTGGATTTTCCAAGTCTGATATCCCTTAAGTGCACATAAATTCTATTTTTAAATTTCCTATCAGTCTTTCCAATATAGAAACATTCACATAAGTTACACACTGCACAATAAACAACCCTTTCAGTATGGAAGTAAACTTTCTTGCTCACTTGCATTCTAAAACCATTCACAAAGAATTCATGACCTTCCATCACATGGCTACACTGAGCACAGGATCCACATTTTTTTCATTGAACCTATATGTACAACATTTCTATTAGACTCTAAAATACATTTTAAATTCATCCTTCTCTTGAAAACAATATTTGGTTTAATACCAACACATTCTCTGATATCTCTATCATTAAGCAATATAGCCCAATTTATAAATAAAATATCCAACACATCCCTACTGTTACTGTGAAAAGTAGTAATAAAAGCACATTTAAAATTTGAATTATGTTCAGCATTGGATTGGGTCGACTCAGTCTCTACATCTACCCCATTTACCAAACAACCATCAGTGGAGGGCATGTCCTGGGCAGGAATCACCTCCTGGTCCCATAACAAGAGTTTAAAAAAACCCTTTCTCATTTATTGACCACTTCAATCATGACTTCATTCAGAAGCCATAACGGGTAACCTCTTTTGGAGAACATAACTTTCAGATGGTCACACTCATCCAAAAAGTTATCAAACAGGCTGACCATCTGGGCTGCCCTTACAAACTGGCCATTTACTACCCCTCTTTTTGGTTTAAATGGGGGTGCACTATCAAAATGCAGAAAGCTGTTCGAATAATTTGCCTTCCTATGAATTTGTGCTACAAAGGCCTTCAAATGACACTCTTTCTTCAATAAAACATCCAAATATGCTATTTGTTCACTGTTAACCTCATGTGTGAACTTTAAATAGGTGGTTGTACCATTAATGTATTCTAAAAATGGAGGGATCTCTTCTCTCAGACCACTCCAACAAATAAAAACATGATCCAAAAACCGTGTATACAATGTACACAACCTAAACCATGGGGTATTCATTAAAAATCTCCTTTCCCATTCCAACATAAGTATGTTGGAGTACAGACCACCACATGCTGATTCCATTGCCACACCAAGTGTAACCATCTGAAAGCTATGTTCTCCAAAAGAGGTTACCGGTTATGGCTTCTGAATGAAGTCATGATTGAAGTGGTCAATAAAAGAGAAAGGGTCTTTTTTTAAACCTTTGTCAGGTGACCAGAAGGTGAGCCCTGTTCAGGGCATGCCCTCCACTGATGGTTGTTTGGTAAATGGGGTAGATGTAGAGACTGAGTCGACCCAATCCAATGCTGAACATAATTCAAATTTTAAATGTGCTTTTATTACTACTTTTCACAGTAACAGTAGGGATGTGTTGGATATTTTATTTATAAATTGGGCTATATTGCTTAATGATAGGGTTATCAGAGAATGTGTTGGGATTAAACCAAATATTGTTTTCTAGAGAGAGGTGAATTTAAAATGTATTTTAGAGTCTAACATGAATGTTGTACATATAGGTTCAATGAAAAAATGTGGATCCTGTGCTCAATGTAGTCATGAGATGGAAGGTCATGAATTCTTTGTGAATGGTTTTAGAATACAGGTGAGCAAGAAGGTGTACTGCCATACCGAAAGGGTTGTTTGTTGTGCAATGTGTAACTTATGTGAATGTTTCTATACTGGAAAGACTAAGAGAAAATTTAAAAATAGAATTTATGAGCACTTAAGGGATATCAGACTTGGAAAAATCCACAAATGCCCTAAGTATACACTGTGCAGAAAAATCAGATCACTCTTTTAAATTTTTTATTGTTGACACTGTGGACTTGGATAAAAGAGGTGACCCATGGGAGCTGCTCTTAGAAAAAAAAGAATTAATTTGGCAGGTCCGTCTAAATGCGGGGCAATGGCCAGGTTTAAATGATTCTCTCTCCTTTGCTTGTTTGTTAAAACTAAAAGCATTGGAGAGGTAATATTAAAAATATATATATATATATATATATATATATATATATATATATATATACATATTTTATATTACTTTACATATTTTATATAATATGTGTGCAATATATTTACTTTAGCACTTTTGCACTTGTTAATGACATTTAAATGCTGTTATTAATAGTATTTTTTAAGACTGTTTTTTAAGATTGCATTTTATTAATGAGGAGCTTTTCTCCCCGGGTCTCTGCTGAAAATGAGCCAAAAGCTCAGCCAGACTAACCCGGTTAACAAATGTAAAATAAAAAAATAAAAATAAATAAAATAAATATTCATGAGTTCAGGATGGTCCTTCTTAGTGAATGTTATGGGATTGGTTTATTACTTAATTAATGAACCAGCAGAAGGTATTTATTAGTGTTTCTATGGATTGGCTCTTATCTAATGAAGTTAAGAAGGTTCTTGACGAAAGCGCTTATCTATTTGTTATTTTAGTCAAATAAAAAGTGTTTTTACTGCTCGCAAAGTGTTTTGCGGTCATTTACTACAAGGATTCACTTGAGCTGTTGCAATGTTTGGTTCCAAAGGTGCCGACTTTGTTTTTCTACAGTTTGTGTACTTTTGTGCTTTTTTATGTATTTTTTTGCTCGGAATGCTTTCTTTTGTGTACAAGCTCAGATTCCCTTGCAGAAACTACAAAAACTTATGAACCAATTTGTTTCATGCATAACCCGTAATTCATGAGCCTTCACTTTTAACATTTTCTTTGTCATTCATGTTTTGACAAAGAATGTCTTGCACTCATGTTCTGCACCACTATTTTTCTATTAGAGGAACAGGCACTAAAAGATACATTGTGTCTTTCTTTGTTCTGCGACTGGATACCACTGTTTGTCCGCTGAACTGTTACTCAAGCCTGGCAAACCCAGCATCTAAGATGAGCAGAATAAGTTATTACTACTAATATTTTATTTCAGGTCCTGATGTATTTTTAAAACAGGACTCTCTTCTTCCTTTGCAGAAAATCACGGATTTTTTTTTTCAAAAATGGCTTACTGTTTACTGATCTGCTACTTACAGTATCAGAATTTAATTTTGTTCTTTTAGACTGTGTCTTTATTTTACAATGTTTTCTCCAGAGTCAGTGTTAAGAATGTGTTATGCCCACTAGGATTATGTCCAACCAAAAACATGAATAAAAAAGTGAATAAGTACATTGTTTGTTTTTTGGGTTTTTTTTTGTGATAAGTATCACTATTATTGTACTTTTTCTTTTCTGTAGGTGACAAAGGTCCCTTTATCTGGACCTGGATGTGACCATTTCAGAGCTTGCAGTGACTGTCTCTCTGCACCATTCTTCATGGGTTGTGGTTGGTGCCAGCATAACTGTACCACCAGGATGAAATGTGATCCACAGTTATGGACTCAGCAGTATTGTCCACCAACAATTTTACAGGTACAATATCAATTCCTGCTTTGTTGTGGGTTTTTCAGGCTTGAGTCCTCAAAAATGCACTTATCTAAGCATCTAGTATACACACACACACACACACACACACACACACACACGCATGCACACACACACACACATATCTTTTAAAGTTACCTGCAATAAACAGATATGCGAGTGTAAAACTGGAGGAAATGCATACAAAATAAAAATACATCAGTACTGAAGAATGAAGGGCAGTAAACAGAGTGTAAACAAAATAACATACATCAGTACTGAAGAATGAAGGGCAGTAAACAGAGTGTAAACAAAATAACATACATCAGTACTGAAGAATGAAGGGCAGTAAACAGAGTGTAACCAAAATAACATACATCAGTACTGAAGAATGAAGGGCAGTAAACAGAGTGTAACCAAAATAACATACATCAGTACTGAAGAATGAAGGGCAGTAAACAGAGTGTAAACAAAATAACATACGTCAGTACTGAAGAATGAAGGGCAGTAAACAGAGTGTAAACAAAATAACATACATCAGTACTGAAGAATGAAGGGCAGTAAACAGAGTGTAAACAAAGTAACATACATCAGCACTGAAGAATGAAGGGCAGTAAACAGAATGTAAACAAAATAACATACATCAGTACTGAAGAATGAAGGGCAGTAAACAGAGTGTAAACAAAATAACATACATCAGTACTGAAGAATGAAGGGCAGTAAACAGAGTGTAAACAAAATAACATACATCAGTACTGAAGAATGAAGGGCATTAAACAGAGTGTAAACAAAATAACATACATCAGTACTGAAGAATGAAAGGCAGTAAATAGAGTGTAAACAAAATAACATACATCAGTACTAAAACACTAAACATAGTAAACTATAATGTGTACCATATCTACAAATTATGATGCAGTTAAATGTGAGTAATTGGCTGTAAAAATGTATGCTAGAAGTGTTATTTGATATGAGAGAATTATTTTTTAGTGTAAGGGAAAAAGACAAGGTGGGGAAGAAAGAAGCCATAAAACAAGTAGGGTGCTCATTCAGCTACAGAAAATATAGTAATTTAGTGTTTTTAAATGAAAAAAGAAAAGATACTATCTGACTAATGTCGTGTGGATTAAGTATAGAGCAACTTATTACACAAGAAATGGAAGAGACCAAGGACTGGAAGATTGGATTGCAGAGAGTTTTAAATGTTGACATGGGTGATGTTGATCTTATGTGCATAGGCAAGGAGTTGTATTTAGATGTGATGTAATAATTAGGTGTTCTGCTCACTGCTAACTTCTTATTATGTACTCATTCAGTGAGTTCTATGGTTGTTGCATACCAAATTAATATAACAGCTAAATCAGAAAAAAATAGTATTTAATAATTTGTAGACTAAAGTAAGGTGGTACTGTAGTTTATACACCAAAGTAAGGGTACCTTTCTGGAAGTTTGTACGCCAAAGTGCAGTGGTGTAGTAATTTGTGCACCAAAATAAAATGGTGCTGTAGTTTGTACACCAAAGTAAGGTGGTTGTATTTATGTTTGCATCTAAGAATGCAATTTTTGAACTTTACAGTAGTGTGAATAGGTTGAATGAATAGTTATAAATGGCAATCATTTGTAATCACAGACTTTATTTAAGATTACCAGTTTTTCAAAGTAGACATGATTTTATCTGTAATATTCTCCACTGTTTGCTAATCTCTCTTATTGTGTCTTATACATGTTCTAAGAATGTTTTATATTATTTAATATTTTTTCATATAATTTTGTCAAAAATTGTGCTTCTTGAGAAGATTTTACTAGAGTTTCTGTTAGGGCCACCTGGCAATTTAAAGTACAGAGAAACACAGTAAATTTGTTAGAATACTAGCGAGTCAGTGCAAAGCCTTAAGTCAACACAAAAGCAAAACAAACTGCAGACAGGTGACAGACATCATCTAAAATGCAAAATGTACTTTTTAACTAAGAAAAAAAAATTAAATATAGAATACTGACTGACATTTTGTGTTTTAGCTGCAGAATGTTTCAATCTTAAAACTATTAGCACTTATTCAAGCAAGAATGTGACACTAGCAGACCTCATATATCATGTTCATTCGCACAGTTTCAATGACAAGTGGAAAGCAGACATTCAAAAATCCAGTGAAATATTTCACATTATGCCTTAAGCTTCTTAAGCTTGTGATGAGTGTTCTTTTTTCTGATAATATATGTGTACACAAAAGTGCATGCAGAACTAGCAATAAAAACATAACTGCCTGCTGGGCAGTGAGGCACTAAAGTGTGTGAGAATCATCTGTTTGATTTAGTCAAACACTGAGGCAGTTTGTAGGAAAATTGGAGAGTCTCTCTGATTTCAGTTAGCCAAAGCACTAAAACTATTTCTGGTTCAGTTTTTCTGTTTTTCATTTCTCATAGTTTTGTGGGATGGATTTATTAATCCAGAGTGATAGCACTGTACTGACTGGTGGATAGGAAGACATAAAAAGAAAACAGTAGAAGAAATGAAATTCACTTTTTGCTAAACATTTCTCAATACTTTTTATCTGATGTATATTGGTTTACCAGTTAAGCCCAATGGACAAAATGTCCCCTTTCAAAGGCAACTCAGGAGCATTGTCTGATTAAGTGGCTTGTACATAGTCGCATCAGTAGGCATAAGGAGATGGAAACAGTTAAAACCTGTAACCTTGACTACAGGAATTATCTTATTAACAGCTGGAATCCTTAATTCTCTGTGCTAACTGCTAGGCAAACAGACTGCAAAAACTGTTAAATAACCTGTACAAGAGAAAGCAAGAAAAAATATTATTCCTTAGAAATATCTGTTTATAAGCAAAATATTTGCAGGGTGCTGCTTATTGACAGAATGTTGTACAATCAATACACAAATATAGTGAATATAAGTATTAGTGTGCAGCATCCATATACGATTATGGTGATTACCAATATTGGTGTGCACATCCATACACAACTATGGTAATTACAGGTATTGGAATACACAATCCATACACAACTGTAGTGAACACAGTTATTAATGTGCAGCATACATACAAAACCATGGTGAGTATCTGTGTTGGTCTGCACCAGCCATACATTACCATAGTGAATATTGGTATTAGTGTGCAAACTCCATAAACAATCATGGTGATTACTGGTATTGGTGTGCACCATCCTTACACAATTATGGTAATTACCAGTACTGGCGTGCACCATCTGTACACAACCATGGTAATTATAGGCACTGGTGTACACTATCCATGCACAACTGTAGTGAATACAGGTATTAGTGTGCAGCAAAATTTCATTTGGAAAACATACACAACCATGGTGAACACTGGTGTTGGTGGGAACTAACCATAGAGAACCATAGTGAATACAGGCTTTAGTGTTCAAAATCCATAAATAAACATGGTGATTACTGGTATTGGTGTACACCGTCTGTACAGAATTATGGTAAATGCCAGTTTTGGCATACACCATCTATACACAACCATGATAATTACAGGTATTGGTGTACACTATCCATATACAACTGTAGTGAATACAGGTATTAGTGAGCACAATCCATACACAGCCATGGTATTACAGTACACAGCTATGGTGAATGCAGGTATTTATGTGCAAGACTCATATGCGACCTTGATCACTAGAGGAATTAGTGAGCACCACTCATACTCAGCCATGGTTAATACAGATATTTGTATGCACCACTCTTATGGCTGATTGATGACTAGATCTACTAGTCTGTATCATCCATACACACCCATGGTGATTTCAGGTGTTGACATGCTCCTTTTATACATATCCATGATGAATACAGGTGTTTGTGTGCAGCATCCACACCCATGATGTGTACCTTTTGTAGAGTATCTTCATGATTCCAAGTATTACAGTGCACCACAAATACAACACCTTGGCAAAAACAACTATTAGTGCTCCTGGAGGGGCCCACTTAACAGATTTGGAAAATTACCTTCACCATGCTTATGTATCGTATGGAGTTTACATAGCTGGTATCCAAATAGAGTAGAGATGCACGGAGAAAAAGTCTGGAGATCAGGGCAATTGTGCCACTCATCATCTACACTATTTCACAGACTCTCATACCTTCATGGTTTTTATAAAGATAACAAATCTCTTAACCTTCTATTTGACGCCTTTTATAATGTTGGTGTTACAGTCTACCTTGTGTAGATGTTGGCTCTTACACTGTAAATCATATTCTTTCCTCTGGACTTTTTCTTTATTATATTTACTTTGAATTTATGTCCTTTTTTCAAACTGTTATCTGTCATAATACTCAACTGTTGTTGAAGGACCACCCTTGTCACCTTTTCATAATGAAAATGTTTAGACACTTCTGACATTCTTTATTTTGTGTGTGTGTGGAGGGGGCTCAGATAAACTTTCATTGCATCATATTCTCTCTGCTGTTGCCTGCATATCTGTTGCATTTTACAAATATGTGGTTTGAACCATCCACTTAAAGCCATGCAAAATAAAATTGAGTAGCATTTAGGTTGTTAACCTTTATTTTCTCCATATGCTTAAACAGGCATTATTTAATGATAACCTGCAAACAACATTTTTCCTTCACCTTTAATTTGCTATTAAAAAGGGTAGCTTATCATAGACCATGTTTGGGGTGGCCGCGGTGGTGCAGTGGTTAGCATTTCTGCCTCACAGCAAGAGGTTCTCCAGTTTGATCCTTGGCTGGCATGCCTTCTGTGCAGAGTCTGCATGTTCTCCCTGTAGTTGCGTGGGTTTCCTCCAGGTGCTACAGTTTCCTCCCACATCCCAAAGACATGCTGTAGGTGGATTGGACACTCTAAATTGGCCCTAAGCATGAGTGCATGCATATGTGTGCCTTCTCTGGAAGGTTGGGCGCAGGGCTGGCAACTCAACACTATAAAACTCCTCTGCCAATCATGAACAGACAGGTGATCTGCTGTGGTGACCCCTAACCAGGAAAAGCCAAAAGAAGAAGATCATAGACCATGTTTGCAGATGTGCTGTACTTTTTCTGTTTCATCAGATGCTTATTTACAGACTGACATTCTTGTCCACCTCCATGTGTTTGATGGTATTCTTAGCACAGACATAATGTCTTCACAGCTGCATAGCTGCCAACTTTTCTTTATCAAGGTATGTGAAAAGAGAGCAAACTATATAAAATGTGATTTAACTTAAAACAGAAGTACAAAGCATCATGAACTTAACTGCAGCAGAGTATTAAATGTTTCCATATTATACGTTATTACAGATTTATGTTTCTAAATGAAATTGAGTAATATGGAAAACTGCTATCTTGCTGTAAAATGACAACCAAAATGTAACATTACCCATAGCATATGACTTGAGAGCTATGGATAGCTGTTCACAGCAATAAACTGGTGTCTTTGTCACAATGACAGCTAAGAACCTTGACAAAGAAACCCACTAAAATCTTAGTTTATCTCTGAACACTTCAAGAAACAGTCTTGATTGTTTTGGCAGGCCATGCCTTATTTATGTAACATATGAGGATCAGTTCCTGAATTAACTAATTCATCCTTACAGCCATAGAGTCTCGCACCTCTAAGCAGGGACGTCGGGAGGCATACGCACTGTACTGATTTCAGTACAACTTATTTAGAAGAGGGGGTAGCTTTTTTAATTAAAAAAAACAGTGTGGCTCCTTTAAGTTATATTTACATACCAGCCATTCAGAATTGAGCTCACATACCAGCCAGTCGGAATTACTTCATCACGTCATGTCCGGCTGGCTGGCTGCGAGTGGGAAATGTGCATAGCTAATCACAAATGGATTATCGTTAATTCATTAACAGGTAAGTGTGTGTGTGTGTGTGTGTGTGTGTGTGTGTGTGTGTGTGTGTGTGTGTGTGTGTGTGTGTCTGTGTAAGTACAACTGGTTACACTACTGGTTATTTTTAATTTTTTTTTCAGTTGTTGTCAGAGTTTACCGCCAAAAAAAAAAAAAAAAGAACTATAGGCCAATCTCTGTGCTAAAATAAAGCCCCTAAGGGATTGGCTGTTCACAAATGTTTGCACTTGTATCTGGTTATCTCTCTCACTGTTGGGTACACTCAACAACACTGCATACTTTCCTTCCTCAGGGGCTCACATATGCCTACATCATCCAGTGTTAATCACTAAATATGGCAAGGTAGGCATCACTTTATTGCTTGAGCTCCAACTCATGATGGGGAAAGGGGGTTCCCCAGCATAAAGCTATATGCCACAGCTCTCGTGATATAGCATTCTTGGAAGGATTGACTTTATCAACTTGAACATGAGCTGCTCAAGTATCACTAACTTGTTGCTAATCAAGTCAAGAAATACTTGCAATCAGCAGCAAGTTTAAAAAAAGGGATTCAAGCAGGCGGAAAGCCTTCCTGAATTCCCTGCCATGGAAGTTCAGTCCCAAAGACCAGAAATATATTGCCTCCAAGACTGCACAAATTCAGAGAAGTTATTTACAGAGAGTCTGTGTATTCAAGTTTCTTGACCTTGACCTTGAATACACTGACGAGTGTTTAGCTTTGAGCAAATGAGGCACAATCAGCTTTAACTTGAGAATGTAAAAGACAGCAAGTCACTGACTGTTTTAGATAATTTGCCCCCAATATGATTTGAGCTGGAAACAACACTGTTGGTTAATAAGGCCATGTGATGGCACTTACTGTGTCTTTCTTGTTTATCTAAGAGATGGCATATATTATTATTAATAAAGTCTTATTCCATTTACAGACGCAGTCAGGGATAGATAAGCCTCTAGATTTAGACATTCCATTTTTAAAGTCATTCAAGCTTTAAAAGGGGTCACTGTACTTGGAGGATTACATAGTCAAGGTTATTGGATTTTGTCCAACCTGGTAAAGTTTACTGAGGAGGCCTGATTCCTATCCTCCTCCAGAAAGCTGCAACTAAAATATAATTTGCTAGATTCAGACTGGTGGAGATGCTTAACAAACAAAGCATGTGGTGGGATATTTTCTCTTGATAATATGATTTGTTTAAGCCCCCAATCATTGGTCTTTGGGGGAAAAAAGGCTTGAATATAGAGAGTGAATTTGGCAGTAAAGGCTCAATGCCAGAGTTTTCTCTGGGTTGAATGACAACATATCAATTGAGTATTTTAAGAATGAGAATTACCAAGTTGTGAAGAGTACCTTAGTAATGTTTTTATATATCATTATTTTTCAAAGAAGAAAATACTTTTCACAATATGTTGTAGTTATGCTTTCAAGTCAATGTGGTTCATTATGTCAATTGCATCATATGATGTTAAAATTCCCTTTGCATGCCTTTAAAGGAAAACTCCACAGCTTAACTGAAAAATGTGTGTTTTTCATTATGTCTTTGTTTTCTCAGTCATTTTAATGCATTAAAATAACTCTAGGTTCTTCTTAAAAGACTTTAATATGTTTTCCACAACGTGGCCGTCATGGGACCTGACATATTAATGAGATCATGTTTTAGTGTTTTCTTTTCTCCTTCCCAGAATCCATTTCAAGCCTTTTTGTATTGGTCAAAACATATGGAAGTGATGAGGTTTTCCTATCCCACTGAGATACAATATCAGCCATACCGCTCCACTTCTTTACATAATTCTGGACATAGCCTAAAATAATGGGGGACAAAGGCACAAAACATATGGGCATATTTAAAATACTGCTCTTATAAACTTCGAAGGTTGCTAGAATCATACAATCTATGTTAGCATGTATTTTCTGAATAATGTAAAGCATGAAACTTAAATGTATGTCATCATTTAGTGACTTCAATACTAAATGATTTGCCAGGAAAACATACATTTTATGAAAAACAGACCAAAAATATGAAGCACAAATCTGGACATTCTGTGAAAATCTGAAAAATTGAGAGTTATGATAACAGAAGTGTGGAGCACAGGTATCTTAAACATCTTCTGTAGAAGGTGTGCTGGTATTTTATCCCTGAATGATGATCGTAAACATTCCTCTCAGAGCCATTTATAAGCTATTCAGAGTTATTTTACAACTCTAGCCAAAGAAAATATAAAGCATCCAGGCTTTTGTAAAAATTGTCATCTCTAGCCCTATGCTATGAACACTGGCACACCCTGCCCAAGCTCTTCCTGAGGTGTCAGAGCTAGCGTTGCACCCCAAGAACTGTTAACACTTCACAGATCTTGTTCTGCAGGTCACCAGTTTCTGCAACAGGAGAAATATTTTTTTGTTATATTGAATGTTGGGGAAATGTACAGATTCCCCCATTATTGTTTTGGTTATTTGTCCTGGTTTTTTGTGATAAGGTGTGAAGTGAGAACTGAATTTGTATTCCCTCATTATTGGCTTTGTTTGTCCAGGTTTTTTGTGCTAAGAGGTTGAGAGCTATCTAAATGATAGCCATTAAGTTTCAGTCTTCCTATTTTTCAAACTGCTGAGTTAGCATAGTGGTATGTTGCACTGACTGTAGTGCATATGGTCCTGGGTTCAAGACATGCATGGTGGTAACACAGCATTTTATTCTAGCAACTTTCCAAAATTATACAAGCAATGTTTAAAATGTGTCCCTGGTTTTTGGGCTTTTGTCCCCCCCCCCCAATAAATGTTGGCTTTTTCCAGATTTCTTGTGCTGCAAAGTTCAGAGATACAGCTGAGTGTCGAGTACATTTTACAAGGAGCTGAGAGCTGCAGGGGAACTAAAGTTTAGTGCTGCTTAGGCTGACCCTACTTGTACTGTTAATAGCACAACAGGTAGTGTACTTGCTTTTGACGCAGAAGGCTATGGGATCTTCTCCCACACTAGATAGATGCATTGCTGATCCTGTACTGTGTTGTAAAGGGGGTGGATGCTGTAGTCCTTTCTGGCGAAGATATCTAGTAGTAACTATGAATCTGTTATCAGTTTGCCATCCATTCCCTATTGCAATATTACTAGCGTATCATTTTTTTTTTAATGCAACATAGGCAGTTTATTCCTCAAGGGCAACAGGCACTTTATTTGTAGATGAAACCATGAAATATAAAGTTGTTTGCTAGCAGCAGCCTCTTCATTAGTTACAGATTTCTTTAATGTGGAATTATGTAGATGGCTTTTACTATTTCAGAGATTGTGCATATTTACTGATACTGGTGGACTGTAGAAGTTTGAGTAGACTTTTATGAAGGAAATGTTCTGAATTGGGCTATTTTGTCATTATTGGTGCATGCATTTTGTTTCATTGTTTACTGGAAAAATGTTCAAAACAATAAATTTAAAACGCTCTCTAACAACTATACTGATTTGTACAAGGAATATAATTTAATACAATCAGGAAGGTGTACCAAAGAGCACGTGTATGTTTCATGTGCAAGGGGCCTATGATTTGAAAACAACCCAAAGTTAATCTTTATCTGCCACTGGCAAAATGTATTTTCTTTGAATGTGGGTTTCAAGGGCAGAGAAGTTTTAATGCTAAGTCTAGTTTCATCGTGAGACTGCATTGCTTTGTTTAGTAGATATTTATTGGTGTTCGTGCTGTAAAATGCAAAATAAAACATTTCTGGCAAATCATTTAGGAATGAAAGCATTAAATAATGACTGACGTTAAGTTTCAGATGTCATAATCTTCAGAAAAATGCATGCTAAAAAAAGACCTGTTATTCTATCAGCTGTCTTAAGTTTATACAAAATCAATGTTTAGTACTGTTTGTATGTTCCCCCAATATATTTGGCCTTGTCCAGATTTCCTGCATTAAGAGGTTGAGAGGTATGTGCAAATAAATTGCTTTATAGAATTAGGAATATCCAAACCTCTCAACTGTCCCCAATTTTGGCTGAAAATGTTGCTCTCCCCCTAATAATCCCTCCGCAAAATAGCAATTTTGGAAGAAAGCATGGAGGGTTTACAATTATAAATAACTGTAATGATCAGAATTATACATTACTTTTATTTCAGAAATGCATGTAGATTCTCTAATTTTGTCAGCTACTCAAGTTAACAGTGCTCATATTAAAATGGTGTCCCTTCTTTGACAGGTTCCCAGCTGTATTGTCTGGCAATTTTATATTTTTGCATCACATTTTTGGTCCGTTTTTCATAAAATTGCGGTTTTCTGGCAAATTAGTGGCAAATCATTAAAGACTGAAGTTGGAAAATAATGGCAGACATTTGAGTTTCAGATTTCATATCTTTCAGAAAATCCATACTAATGCAAAACCTACTACTATTCTATTATCATTCTAAGTTTATAAGAGCAATATTTAAAAAAAGTCCTTATTTTTGGGCCTTTGCCTCAGTTTTATTTATGGGTTTGTTGCTCTAAGAGGTTGAGAGGTGTGTGTGTGTGTGTGTGTGTGTGTGTGTGTGTGTGTGTGTGTGTGTGTGTGTGTGTGTGTGTGTGTGTGTGTGAGGTAGGTAGCATACTTCTCAACTGTCCAAATTTTGCAGAATGTCCAGATTTTTGCCCCATATTTTTTGTCTGTTCCTCATAAATTTTGTGATTTTCTAGAAAATCATTGAAGGCTGAAGTTGCTAAATAATGACAGACATTTGAGTTTCAGACTTCATGTCCTTTAGAAAAATTCATACTAGCACAAATCCTGTTATTCTAGCAACTTTCTAAGTTCACGAGAGCATTATTTAATATCTGTCCCTGTTTATTTTAGGCTTTGTCCATATTTCTTGCAATAAGAGGTAGGTAGGGTGTGTGTGTGAATGAAACACCCTAGTTAGGGGTAGCAGGTGGTTAGTAATTTACTCAAGCTCAAAACCTGTACCTTAGTTACAGAAAACAAAAGCATGAATCCTCTACCCCAACTACCATGCTGCATTTTTCAAAGAACTGACTTTCAGGTTCATTTTCAAGTCAAGGAACCGAGTTTGAGTGAATCTATATTATATTACTGAAGAGGCATTACAGCAAATGCCTCTTAATCAACACTAAAAGAGCGAACCGTGAATTACGAGAATGGCCATAGCTTGGCTGGGGAGGGGGGGGTAGCAGTTTGAGAGCTGTGAGTACAAATTTGAAAATCCTAGCTACACCCCTGTCTCTAAGACTGTGGATTTAGCCTTAGATTGCTCAGCATTTTTCAAAAAATCAAGTTAAAAGCATAATACAAAACAATCAACCAAAATATAATCAAATAAAAAGGTGCAAATAGCAATGTTCTTTATCCAACAAATCTTCTTTATAATGATAATAGTCAATACATCATTCACAACTTTTGTATCTATATTGTCATATATTATTATAACAAAAAAATTCCAGAATTATATTCTTCCTCATTTGCAGTCCCTCATGTCACCATTGGCTTCCCAAGTGTGGTAATTTTCCTTGTGTCCATGGCACTTTCCCCCATTGCTGGGTTGGGCAGGAGAAGTGGAGCCAGATTTTCATCATAGGTTCATAGGTTCATAGGTTTATACTAGGCTATCTGCCCTAAGGCATTTATAAGCCTAGCCCAAATTATTGTGGCTTACGCCACCCCTTATATGAAAAAATACTGTGCCCATTAGTTTGTTGTGCCTCTGTCCAGCAGTGACCCAGAGATGATTCGGGTAAACCCACGATCTCCCATCCACAGGTCTAGACTGTTCTTGAACAGAGTCAGCGGGGGGCTCTGCCTCACATGGCCCGGGATTTTATTCCGCAGCATAGGGTCTCTGAGTGATAAATCTATCCCTCCAGCACGCCCTATTTATATCCGGCTTGCTCTAGTGGTTTTGGTGGATTTGGATTTTTGAGGTGGAGCATGTCCATTAATTCGGGTTGGACATGGCCTTGTATGTCAGGCACATGTCACCTCTGAGCAGACGGTATGCGACTGAATAGAGCTGGAGTTTCTTCAATCTGGCAGCATATGACAGATTTTGGAGTCCTTTATCCTTTTGGTGAGGAACTTTGGGGCCTCTCCAATTGCTGCAGATGTCGGGTGAGATACATCCCGAATGGGGCATTGTACTCGATCATTGGTCTGATAAGTGAAGAGTACAGGGAACAATGACCTCACTAGATCTGGATGTGAATCCCTTCATGATCAGGTGGGCAATGTAGAAGGTCTTTCTAACCACTTTAGCAATGTGAGTGTCAAAGAAAGGCCACTGTCAACCTGGGTCCCCAGGTCCCTGATAACCTCTTCTGTGCTTAGTGGATTGCCACCTATATGGTAGCTTGGGGTTACCTTGTTTTCCCGAAGGGTATGACTATACATTTTTGGCGTTTAACTTCAGGCCATGGCTCTGGCACCAGCTATCTGTTTCCGTGAGTCCCTTCTGAAGGATATCAGTGTCCGATGCACTTTCCACTATGGCCCAGTTTGCAGTCATCTGCAAACTTTGTCAGCCAAAGTCCTCCCATGTTGGCCTGTACTTCTGAAGTAGATGCCAAACAATAGGGGCCAAGGACCGAGCCCTGTGGGACACCACTTGTGACCTTGGAGTCTGACACAGCCAGCAACTCTAACCCTGTGGGTTCTGTCCTTAAGCCAGTTTGCAACCCATCTTGTGACATATGGGTTTACATTTAAGCTGGTAAGTTTTTCTACAATACCCGAGTGGGGTATTGTGTCGAAAGCCTTTGCAAGGTCAAGGTAGGCTGTATGGACTGCCTTTCCCTCATCAATGGCCTTGGTGACTATTTCGAAGAAGTCGACCAAGTTCAAAAGGCATGATCTTCCCTTGACAAAGCCAAACTGGGTCGGGTCCAATGACCCTGTCAAATGCTGAAGTTAAATCTATATAAATTACATCACAGCACAATTTTCCATTTATAGGGATTATATTGTTATAGAACATGTTACAGGTGGTAATAGATCTGTTTTCAACATATGCATACTGATATATGGTTTCAAGTCCCAACCTATCAAGTTCTGACAGTAACTTATCCAATATTACTTTCTCCATTATTTTTCCACAACATGAAAGTAGACTTAAGGGTCTATATGACCCTGGGTTTGTCCTACTCCCCTTTCCCTTAAAGACAGGTTTAATAAGTGCATGTCTCCAATCTTGAGGAATCTCCCCATATTTATATGACCTAATGAATAATAGATATAATGGTACTGTAAGTTCTTGCTGAAGTGTTCTCAGGGTCTTTTCTCCCGGTCAGGGGTCGCCACAGTGGTTCACCAGTCCGCAGATTGATTGGCAGTGAAGTTTTTATGGTGTCGAGTTGCCAGTCTGGCATTCTATAGCTGTGTCAAGAATCTCAATGGCAACACTCAGATCTGCTCTGAGTTACAGCACAATGGCACTAAATATACAGAACCAACTGATACTGCCAACATCGTGGCAGATAGGTTCAGTGCTAACTTTACCCCCATCTCACTCCCTAAAAGGCCCAACTCCTCTGTGTCCTTCCCATAGCGGGTGAGTCAGCAAAGCCATTGTTTCCCATCCCTCTTTCCCAGAATTCTCATCTCCAAAGCTATTTCTGACTTTTTCCTAATTTTCACAAATAGGTTTTCATATCTTGGAAACAATTCAGGCCAGACAAATCAACCCAGTAGCATGTTTGCTTAGGGAGACTCGAATAATCATGTGATGGCAAGAAATTACTTTCTGGCTGCTTGATTTTGACTTGCTGTTCTTTGCCTACGTATTGCTGATCTCTGTCTACATTTGATTTCTGAATGGAGTTATTTAAATAAGGTTTGGTTACTTCCATTTTTTAATCTTACACTGTCTTTGGTTTTGTTTTAGCTTTTTGTTCTTTTTGGAGTTTTAAGAGGTCTTTGCTAAGGTCAGTTAGAAAAAAATTATTTTGGAGACAGTGAATAAAATCCAGCTAATTATTTGAAGGAGCTGAGAAATACCATTCCTCAGTTAACTACAAGTATTTAGTGGCATCTTTAGTGGTAGTGCTGCATGATTTACTTTTATCTGCCAAGTATAGCTGATCTCTGTCTGCATTTGATTTTTTGTAGAAAACCATATGCAAGTATAATGTGAAACTCAAAAATATAATTATATACACCTATTTCAGATAGCTAAAACAGCTTCAGAGCTTAAATCCAATAAGGTGTAAACTTTTCACCTTAATAATCAATCAAACATGAACAGTCTCAGGTCATTAAACAAAACTCCGCCCTTAACTGCAGTAATGACACGTGCTGACAAAAAGAAATTAACTATATTATAAAATCAATCCAGTACAGACTGTATATATTTTTTTATCTCAAAGTTTCATTTGTTCACATTACACAAAACATATACTTCAAATTTCATTTGGAAAACATACATAATCAGTTGCCGTGTTTCAGATTATCTAAGCAACATTCATTGCTAGATACCAATAACTTAAGGAGTTAGAACACTAACAGCCAATCAGATGTAAGAAATCTCATCTTATTCTGAAACATCTTGACGTGACATACTGTCTGTCACGGTTAATCATTCAAGCTTCAGTATAAGATCTATAAAATATACAAATATAATGTAACCTTACAATAGATATTGGAACTCAGAAATATAATTATATACCTACCTCAGATAGCTAAAACAGCTTTGGAGTTTAAATCCAATAAGGTATAAGATTTTCACCTTAATAAACAATCAAATATGAATGATTTCATTTCATTAAATAAAGCTCTGCCCCTTAACTGCAGTAATGAAATTTGAAGTTTATGTTATGTGCAATATGAACTCTGTTGTAAGAATGTATTAATATATATGAATTTTAACATATCTAAAGGGTTTGAACTAGTACAATGTTTTTTAAAACACTTTGTATTATAAAACTCTTTTAGTATTTGATTGACTGATTAGGTCTCGTGGTGGATGGAGACCTATTGTATTTGATTGATTGTTGAGTGAAAACTCTTATTACGAACTCTAGCATATGTAAGGGGACTGACTTGAAAGATGAAAATTTTTTTTATTTGATAGGTTACTCAGGTCTGAACTCCAAATTTTATTGGATCACAAAATATTTATTTTTAAAAAAAAAAGTTTCTTAACTGTTTATATCTTATGACTGGTTCTCTGTGTCATGTGTTTTAGTATAAAAACTTGGTTAAGCAATTATTTTTATCAAACACTGAAGAACTCATGCTAATGTTACTTCTATATCATTCTCAGATGATTTAAACCTCTGTATTAATTTAACCTTGTACTACTGTTCTCAACTGCTAAACATGTAAATATGCTTTACGTCCTTCTCCAAGCTGCTGTTTAACTTTTGTTTAGTTTTTGCTATTTTGTATGTAAAATTTGCTTAGTTTGTTTCTGTTTCCACTATGTATTGTACTTCATATTATGGAGCTTGTACTATGCATTATTGGAGCTTTTCCCCTCGGGCCTCCACTGAAAACGGGCTCTTTGAGCCCAGTGGACCAACCTGGTCATCAAACTGGAAATAAATAAATAAATAAACAAGGGGTTTGCTCCTGAAAGCTCTGTATATTAAAAGTATATTTATTGCATCTCTGGTTTCATGAGTTCAGTTTTCTATAAATTAGCTGCTTTTGTTACTGTTGACTATGTTTGTGTAGCTTTCTGTCTCTTCTGTGTGGTTTTACATATTTTTGATTCAGAAGCACAGCCAGAGTTATTTTAAAAAAATAATTGTTTTTTAACATGACACACCCTTTTGTTCCTGAAACACAACTTGATTTGAATTCTACACCAAGGATATATCGTTCATTGGGAGATATCATGATGGTGCATTCAAATCCTTTGTTAGAAAATATCAATGAGTTGACTGCTACAACTGCTAGCAATGGTGTGGTACGAGAAGATATGTTTGTGCAGGATCTATATTATTTCCTTGAAGAGGTGTTTCATCAAACACCTCTTCATCGACCTTGAAACCGCGAATTGTGAAAACAAAGAACAGCCACATCAGCGATTTCTTTCCCTGGGAAAGAAATCACTTGTACATTCCCATCAGTTTGCCATTTTCTCCACTGTAGTGTGATCTCGTAGTTGGTATATTTAGTTCAGGGGGTGTAGGGGGCACATCCCCCCATGTTGGGGTGTGTGGGGTGGCTGTTTGTGGTGATGTGTTGGTATTTGTAGTGCAAGCAATTTCTTTCTCAGGGAAAGATATCTCTGATGTAGATGTTCAGTGTTTTAAAAGTTCACGGTTTAGGGGTCGATGAAGGGGCGTTCGATGGAACGCCTCTTTGAGGAAATAATATAAACCCATTTATGCAGCAGATATGTTGGAGGTTGCGGGGGTGCTGTTTGTGGTGATGTGTTGGTATATGTAGGGCAAGCAATTTCTTTCTCTTAGTAAAAGTCTGCATATCATTGCTGGGGCCTTCTTGTGTCCTGACAGAGTGCTCTTCAAACTATCTGAAGATATACAGAGCTGAGTATATTTTTCTGGCACTTCAGAGTTGTATATTGGTAATTGTTGTTTGACTAATTTTATATCATTGCTGGCTGGCTTCAGAGTTGTGCACTGTTCTGACTTCAGAGTTGTGCACTGTTATTTTTGCTTCACTGTATAGTTTTTCAGATCTCTGCTGAAGGTGTTGGTTTTCTCATACCCACCCTTCCTATTCCTGTGTTGTTGTTTAAATTTGGAGGCTTTTGCAGTGGCCCGCCCCCACTGTAGATATGATTTGGGACAGTCCCCCCAGTCCCATCTCTTTACCTCATTCTGCCTAATAGACTCCTTCTGCACTTGTTTTTAGTCATTTTTAATTTAATTGCATTTTTTAAACTGTTTGGTTTAACATTGCTACATGTGCTAGCTTGTACTGCATTTGAATTGTTTTTACTGTTGTTTTAGCTACTTTTCTGTATATATATATATATATATATATATATATATATATATATATATATATATACCTTGCCTGTAACTAATGTAGTCCAGATTCAGATTTGCTGCATCCATGACTGTATGTAAGCTTCTGAGCCCCCCCAAGCTTTCTGGGTTGGAGGGAAGCCTTCTAGCTTATCAGTGGGAGTGGTAAGCACTAGGTAACCTATCTACTACATAAGGAGTGGTTCTGGCCCAGAAATTGTAGTTATTGGCCGTTTGGGCAGTTTTTCCATCTCTCTCAACTTTCTGATTTAAAAGCCTGTATTTGCACTTGTTCCCCCCTTTCCTGTAACTAGTTTAGTCCAGATACAGATTCTTAGTTTTTTCACTTGAATTTGCTTATTCGTGATCAGCACTTGTTCAGAACTTGTAAACACTAAATAACCTACTAATTACTACAGCACTCAACCTTCCTCATTACCTAGAGGAAAACAGTTTTGGTACTTACTTTCCTCGTTTGCTAAGAGAAAAACAGCTTTTGTACTCACTTTCCTCACTTATCTAGAGGAAAATAGTTTTTTATTCAGGCATGTCCAAGGGTCAGTTCCCAGTGTTCTCTCCTGTCTATCTGATGAATCTGGGCATCTTGGGGCAATGTAGAAATTGCCTCATGTACACAGACAACCCTCTCCTCCTACCACCCAACACTACAACCTGTGAGAGATGCACTTATCTAGCCAAACTGGAGGTAAAGCTCTCTCCAATCAAGACGGAACTTGACAGTCAAGAGGAGAAGGTAAACACTTGCACCACACCACACTCATCACATAGTCTCACTAAATCTACACCACCAAAATCCACACATAGAAACACAAAAACATTCGTGGAGGTTCTCAATAATAATCTGCTCAAGCAACAGAGACCTCCAAAGAAGAAATGCAAGCAACCTCCACCCCCCCCCCAAACACAACCCAAATGACACATAGCCTGCAGACTCAGTGTGCCACTCAACCACAGCCAATAAGGCAAAACAACGTACCCAACACACTAGTCATAGGTGACTCTATAGTCAGGCACACTGATGTCCCACTCACCAGGCTAAACAAGGAGAAGGTTACTGTCAGCTGCCTGTTGAGTGCCAGGATCTGCCACATAACCCACGCACTCAGGTCACACCACAACAAGTACAAATATGACTCTGTCATTATTTATATACATCCATTAAACTATAAAAAACAAAAATTCAAAAAATTTAAAAAGTTGCCCTTAAACAAGGCTTTGCCAATTACATTCCTTATTTAAACCATATGGAGCCAGAGTACCATTTCATAATTATTAAGACAGACTTTTGTCTCAATACACTTTTCTGAAAATCAACATTATTAAAAATGTAATGGTACATGTTCCAAAACTGTTGCTTTCATACAACTCATATCTTAGATGTTTGTATATAAACTCTCTCTCATGATAAAAAAATACATTCCTTCCTCCCTCCCCAAACTATTTTTTTATTTTGTAAAAATCATAAGAATCTTTGATATAGGAAGGCAATGTCATAACTTTATTAATTAAACATCATGTAAAACAAACTACACATATGTAAGTAAAGAAGCCATGAGCTGACTGTTGATAGCAGACCTCCATTTTAATTTTTAGACCATTTTCCTTCCTACTACCCGAAATCCTAAAAGAAAGTTAAAAAAAGAAGAAGTGTTTCAACTGTTTTTTAAAATTCAATCTTATTTTTTTTTTTTTAATTTTTTGGCATAATCTGTAATAACAAACAACAGCTTTTAAAATGCTTCAGTACGAATGATGAGAATGATGTGAGAATTTATAGAGTTTTTATAATGGTACACTATTGCCATGCAATGCATTAATTTATTGTTATTAAAAAGTTATCAAATTAAAAACGTTTATTTACCCATTATAATAAAAAACAACACATTAATACAAAAATGTGTGTTATTAATATTATGGATGGAAAAGAGCTAGAATGTTTTTGAAAAAAAAACATGATTACAAATCAACAAGAATAGAGTGGAATAAACTGCAGGGACTTAGTAAGAATAAGAATATGTTTAAGCCCTCGGATAAAGGGTGAAGATTCTTTAAATAATGTTAGATTAATTGTGTGTCATAAGAAAAAAAAAAAAGCATTAGACTTTTTATAGTCCATAGTATATTTAAACAATCTACAATTCAGATAACAACGGATTGATTTATTTTTTTTTGCACATGTAAGAAATTTTATATTGAGAGAAGAGAGAATAAGAGCAGACAGAAAGAAAGAACATGAGAAGTAAAAAAAAAAAAAACTAAATAAGTCCCATTGCAGAACACATTTTAACTTGTGTCAATGGCGAGAGATATGAGTTGTTGTATGAAAGCAAGTTTTGGAACATGTACCATTACATTTTAATAATGTTGATTTTCGAAAAGTTGTATTTGAGAAAAAAGGAGTCTGTCTTATTATGAAATATGGTACTCTGGCTCCATATGGTTTAAATATGTTGTTGAGAATAATGACTCTGTCATTGTTCATGTTGGTGTGAACAACCTGAGATGTACCTCCAGAGACTACATGAAAAGTGACATGGAAGAGCTCTCCAATCATGTAGCCCAGGCAGGTATGACCCTAGAGCTAAGTAGCATTCTGCCATCACTGAGAATAATGCCACAGTACAAGGACAAAATGATTAACTTCAACCATTGGCTAAGCTTCTGGTGCCATTCTAAAGGGATCCAGTATCTGTCTGCCTGGGATGCCATGGTCGGCAGACCACGATGCTTTGCCAGAGATGGCCTGCACCTGTCACCCATGGGATTCCAGATACTGGCTAAGGTTCTTGCCGCCCCTATAGTGCCTTTTTTAGGCAAGGTTTAAATGACAAATTCACCACCATAACAGGAACAGGCAAGTAAAAACTGAGGGTGATGCTACTCCATGCTAGAAGTCTAAATCTCAAAATGCACTCACTCGAGGCACTCCTTAAAATGGAGAACATCGATATCTCTGCAGTGACTGAGACCTGGTTCAAGGCTCCAGAGAGCACCCCTGCACTACCAGGCTATAACTCATAACACACTTTTCGGCCATGTAACCTGGACCGGAACACCAAAGGCAAAGGTGTGTCCATATTCATTAAGGATATACATACCTCCAGGCTAGCTGCTCAGCATAATGCAGCCGAGGTTATCCAAGTGCAACTAACTCTAGGCAAAACTGCAATGCAAATTGTAGCTTGCTACAGATCACCCACCATGCCCCAGGATTCCCCCTCCTGTTTTCTTGATGTACTGGAAAATATTAGGGTTCAACCAAACACCCTAATAATAGGCGATTTCAACTACCCCACCATTAACTGGGAAAACTACTCATGTACCAACTCCTTTGCTCAATGCTTTCTGGAATTCATAAACTCCAATGCCCTGAATCAACTTATCCACACCCCCACCAGGGGCAACAATATTCTAGATCTAGTCATTACCAACATGAGTGACCGGTGTTCCACACCTGAAGTCAACGCCTCATTGGTCCGATCTGACCATAAGCTAATTACCCTAGATATCCACATCCTGCCCCCACCCCTCATTAAGGAAACCATGGTAAAGAATTTCTCCAAAGCCAACTTCATGCTTCTTAAGACAGAAGTGGTGAACTTCATGACACTCATGCAGATGGACAATACAGTTACAACTACTGAATCCTACACAATTGCACTTTATAAGCACTTATATGAGTGCATGGATCGTGCTATCCCAAACAGAACCAAGACACTATCCTCCAACAAAAGGAAGCCAATCTGGTGGTCCCCTGCCATAAACAAACTGTACAACAGAAGGAAGAAACTGTTGCAAAAGAGAGTAAAATCCCATGAGTGGAGGAGCTCCCAGGTCAGCCTCAGTAAGAAGATGTGATCCCTGATAAAATCCTCCAAAACTAGTTACGAAAACAAAATCGCCACTGATTCTAAAAACAACTGCAAAGCATTCTATAGCTATGTCAAGTATCTCAATGGTGACACTCAGATCTGCTTGAGTTACAGCACAATGGCACTAAATATACAGACCCAACTGATATTGCCAACATCCTGGCAGATAGGTTCAGTGCTAACTTTACCCCCCCTCTCACCCCCTAAAGAACCCATCTCTATACTGGAAGAATGCAAAGTTCCTGTAATCATGGCTGCACAGGTAAAAACCACACTCTCCAAAGCCAAGAACACAGCATCCATGGGACCAGACAACATCCCAGGCTGCATTCTACATGAACTACAGAACAAACTGGCATCACACCTAAGTACCATGTTCAATCATAGCCTCACCTCAGGCTTTGTGCCTGCTGAATAGCACACAGCGATGGTTATCCCACTCCACAAGGGGGAGCCAACACGGACCCCGTGAAATACTGCCCCATTAGCCTACGAGCCAGGTCTGCAAGGCCATGGAACGTATCATCATGGAACTTATAAACAAAGACATTGGTAATCTCCAAACTCTGGACCCCGCCCAGTTTGGGTTTGTAAAAGGTAGATCATGTCTCCAAAACCTGATAGACTTCTTTGAAGCAGTCACCAAAGCCATAGACAAGGGTAAGGTGGTTCACACAGCCTATCTAGATCTTGCCAAGGCTTTTGACACCATCCCCCACTCTGGAATTATAGATAAACTCACTAAACTAGGTATAAATCCCTATGTCACAAGATGGGTTGCCAACTGGCTCACTGACAGAACCCACACTGTGAAAGTAGCAGACTCCAAATCCGACTTCAGACCAGTGACAAGTGGAGTACCACAGGGTTCAGTCCTGGGTCCTCTCCTGTTTGGTATCTACTTCTCTGAAGTACAGACTAACACAGAAGGTCTTTGACTAATGAAGTTCACAGATGACTGCAAACTAGGAGCCATAATAGAAAATCCTAACAATGTGGACATCCTACAAAATGGCCTCACTGAGACAGATGCCTGGTGTCAAAGCCATGGCCTCAAGCTCAATGCCAAAAAGTGCATTGTCATCTCCTTTGGTAAAAAATCTGTACCCATGAACTACAACATAGGTGGTAGTATACATAACACTGAAAGTGTGATAAAAGACCTTGGGACACAGGTGGACAGTAGTCTCTCCTTTGATAATCACATCACCACAGTAGTCAGGAAATCCTTCTATGTGGCACACGTCATCACAAAAGGTTTCTCATCCGGAAAAAAAGAGGTCATTGTTCCCCTCTACTCATCACTCATTAGATCCATTATAGAGTACAATGCCCCTTTTGGTATGTACCTCACAAAACATCTACAACAACTGGAAAGGCCGCAGACGTACCTCACAAAGAGGATTACCGGCCCCAAACAGATGCCCTACGCAGACCGTCTCAAAAAACTTAATCTTTACTCCATCGCATATCGCCTACTCAGAGGTGATCTCTGCCTAACATACAAAGCTATGTCAAGCCCAGAGCTGTTGGACATGCTCCACTTAAAGAAATCCCAATCCCTCCAAGCCACACGCTCTAGGGACATAAACCTTGTCACCACAATAAACAGTACATGCCGGAGTGATAGTTTCCTGTCCCAGAGACTTCCCATACTCTGGAATAAACTACCTATTTATGTCAAACAGAGCTCCTCATTAGCACTCTTCAAGAAAAATCTTGATGATTGGATGGGAAATAGGAAATTCACCCCAGGGATCACCTCTGTGGCTCTGGTCGACAGTGGCACAGGAAAGTAATTTTCTTGGGTGGCAAAAGCCAGGGTACCTTTTTGGCTGGGCTTGTATAGGCCCCAGGGCCGATAGCCTAGTACCTATCTATGAACCTATGAAGATATTGATGATGTAGACATTCAGTGTTTTAAAAGTTCATGGTTTAGGGGCCAATGAAGAGGTGTTCAATGAAACTCATCTTCAAGGAAATAATATAGACCCGTTTATGCAGCAGATATGTTGGGGGGTGTGGGGTGATGTTTGTGGTGATGTGTTGGTATTTGTAGGGCAAGCAATTTCTTTCTCAGATAAAGATATCAATGATGTAGACATTCAGTGTTTTAAAAGTTGACGGTTTAGGGGTCACAGTGGAGCTCATCTTCGAGGAAATAATATAGACCTGTTTATGCAGCAGATACATGCTTTAGAAAAGAAAGTGCAAAGATACAAACATTTACAGTGGCAGTGACACATTTTCCGAGTCTAACTACAGCTTGGCGTACTACCTCGGGGCTTAAGAATTTTGAAACTACCTACTTATGGTAACCTGTATCCTATTTTACTCAAAGAGAATGGGAAGAGGTTAATTTGAAATTAGGTGCTGATTATATGTTACTTTTAGATCCATTTTTCTCAGATCTAGAGACAGACTTACAGTCTGAAATTAATATTCTTGGGAGTAAAATTTCTACTATGCCTTGCCTTAAAGAATTCCTTGGCCTTACAATGATATGATGGAATGCTTAAGTGTGTTTGAGAAATGTCTGCAGAAAACTAAAAGATGTAAACTACATCATGATATGAATGATTTTAAAAAAGTGAACATTTTTTCATGTAAAGAGACATTTAAATCTGTTCAAGGCTCCACTACCAGAGGTTCAATGTATGAACTTAATGTATCACTATGCCCGAATCGTTCAATAAAAGAGTTAAATGTAGCAGCTATCTGAGCATTCAGACTGCAGCAGTTTCCACCAGTCATAGGAGTATTGAGCCAGGGATTCTGCTATGGTAGTTAATGATGTGGGGCAGAGACTAAACAAAGTAAAATACAAAAACTGAAAAACTGCTAGCTGTTGTCTATGGATATGGATAACAAGACACAAGCAGTGAAAATGTTTTTAGTCCCTTTAGACTCAACGAGGAGAAGTTGTGGACAGTAATTAATTAAGAGTTGAAGAATTTTATTTGGGAGGGTAGAGGACAAGGGTCAAGTCAGATAAGCTGATCCTTCCAAGTAGTGTAGGATTATTTGATTTGCAGGGTTATTTCAGTACTACACTGTTAAGGCTCATATACATAACACAAGCAAAATTAAACATGGAAAGGGATGATGATGAAGCAAGGGAGAAATTCCAAAAATAAAGAGAGAGAGTAGGATTTTGGATGCAGATCCTTGAGGAGAATAACAACAGTTATAGATTATACTCATAAAGTAGCAGAAAATGTTATAAGAACTAAGCCAATATGAAAATGGAGAAAGGAGATTTTGCAGACAGGGATGACTGCAATTAAGGGTACAGAGAATGGGCAAGAGGTGCTGGAAATTACTGGTGAAAACTAGAAAAGGAACCAGATATTGGGAGCAAATAATTGCAAGGGGAATGTAATAAGAGTGGGAGGAGAGCCAAACGTTATCTGGACTGCAGGCTCGAGAGACTGTCTTCCTTTATTAGAGATTAGTAATAGTGTACAGGCAAAGAGAAAGGGATGGTGCAATCCTAAATAAAATATCTGCTCTGCTAGAGTTTTTTAGTTGAATCTAAAACAGAAACAGCTCTTAAAAAGGCATTCTTAATAGGACATATAAAATATTGCACGGTAACTATAGGAATCAATCAGAGGAAGTCAGAAAATACTGCAAAGAGATTGGATAATTCATAAGGAAACAATAGGAAGACGTACAAATGGCTCTCAAATTTGAAACAAAGTCTAGAAGATTTAGGATTTTTGCTTGGAAGTATTTGTATAGGTGTTTTTATACCCCGAGCAGATTCAAAAGAAATTTTTCTTAGATAGATGTCAAATGTTAGAGGTGTGATGGGGAAAAAAGAGGTAACTGGGAACATATGGTTTGGGAGTGTAATAAGTTGGCAGACTTTAAAATTTCCCTACAGAATACTCTACCAGCAATATTGGGTGAGCAACTAAGAAATGATTTTTTGAACTGAAATGCAGGATCTGAATTGTCTAGACACAGTAAGACCTTGCTAAATTTAATTCTGTTGGCCGTCAAGAAAGCAATTACTAAAAAATAGAAATCAAAGTCTAAACCAGCTGTATTTGAAGTATTGAATGTTGTAACAGAGATAAAGGAACTGGAAGTGGGATCTTTAGAAAAGGGTAGGAGCAACTGACATCAAAAAATAGAAATTGTGGCAACAATGCATGCAGAATATTGTTTGTAACAAAGGAAAGGATTTTTGAGCTGGGATACAGAATCAGAATTGCCTATTCACAATAAAGCCTTTCTAAGTTTAATTCTGGTAGGTACTGAGAAATCACTTACTGGAAAATGGAGATCAAAAGCTAAACCAACAATATATGAAGTCGTGAATGTTGTAACAGAGATAAAAGAACAGGAAGTAGGACCTTTACAAAAGGGTAGGAGCAAGTTACATTGAAGAAACGCAAACTGTGGGAGCAATACATGCAAAATAATGTTTTGGGGGAGGAGTGAGGTTTAAGGGAATGCAGGAATTGAGCAATTTACGCAATATTGGATTGATATTGTACAAAATAATGTGTGTGATGTATGTTTATAACTGTGAACATGTTAAGATGGTTTGCTTTCTTTTACATAAATGTATGTTTGCCTAAATCTTAAGTGATAATTCAATAAAAGTGTTAAAAAGGAACATTAGTCAGCATGTGTTCATGTAATGTTAAACAGTGGTATATAAATGGAATACTTTAAATTCTAGTTGTACACATGGATGTGGTAGGCATCATATAGTACACAAGTAATTAAGAATGATGCACATTACAATGATACAAACTAACTTCACTACTGATGTCTGCTTAACCTTGTGGCTATTTATATGATTACATCTACAATTGTTAGTGATCCGTCTGGTAGTGTCATTCTGTAAGTTTAACTATGGTCACAAAGTCTTACTACACATTGATTTTTTACGAAGATACAGTGTCCTTATTTTGCTATTAATTACCATCTTTTGTTGCATAGGAAAAACATGGCATCTAAGTAAAAGGGTCTAATTGGTGATGTTCTTGGCTGAAGGAAGTCTGACAGCCATCAAACAGTGGGCTGACATGGAGTCGTAACTAAGGTGGAGCAAAGGGGGGCAGGTGGCTAGCCTGGGCACAGGCCATCAGGGGAAGAATGGATGGGCAGGTGCCAGTGGTATGGGAGTGGGGTACCATTACTAATTTATGAAGCTATAAGGATATTGAAACTTTATAAATGAATGCTGATACTGCATTTGAAGTCAGTGCTGAAATGCTGGATCACCTCACTGTATCGTTTATCTATAGCAAGCTGCTTGCTACATTTGTAGCAAAATGCATTTTACAGTTTCACAGTGCAGAAGAGCTCTTGTTTGATTTCTAAGAAGACCTTTTTTATTTTTGCTTCTCAAGTTGAAATTGAAGAAGATGCCCTTTTGGTGACCTGTACAGTGCACCAGATGACCTATCTACAGCTCTAAGCTGAGATATATGCTTAAAACTCCAATGGTATAAAACTGTATGACTGTAAGACTAATCCTTATAAGACTAAAGAATCTCATAGTACAATTAGGCAGGCAATGGCTTGTTTCACAGAAGCTCCTCTCCACAGTCAGTCAAGTTTTAACTGTACCTTGTATATTGCCTTACCACCAAATAGTTTTCTTGGAAAATAAATGCACATATGAGTTGCACAAAGTATAATGAACAAAAGCAGAATCCTAGGAGCACACTGGAGACACTGCCAATCAGCTTGACTCTGACAGAGACATTATCAAGGAAAGAGACTGAATGCGTGTCTAAATGTGGGTTATTCTGCTATGGAAAGGTAGTTTGCTGTACTGTAAAATGTAGGATTGATAAAATGGAAGTTTTAGGGTCCCATAGCTCAGTTTATGATAGCCAATTGTCAAGATAGCAAATGAGATTGTTTCAGAATCGTGGGGGGGATATATTTCTGAAAACAGTTGTAACAGTATAAAATATCAAATCTTGTTATTAGTGGCAATGTCAGTTATGATGGGGTCTATATCACTTCGATGAAATGGCAGAAGTTCGAACACAATATGTTCAAACTTCTAACCTCGATGTGCAAAACCATCGAAAGCTTAGAACAGCGATTTTTTCCCCAAAAAATCGCTGTTCTAAGAAACTCACACACAACACAAGCACACCAAATAAACAGCAATCCACACACATACACTTAAAATCCTACATCTAACCCTACACTAAACTGTACATACACTACTAACTATCCACTTACCTTAACCCAAACCCTAACCCTAAGCTCCGTCACTATCGCACACTCACCTGACCCACGCCCTAACCTTAACTTACCTATCCCGCCCTAACCTTAAAGTCTGTCACTATTGCACAACCACCTCACCCACGCCCTAACCCTAACTCACCTAACCTGCCCCCTAACCCTAACGTCTGTACAATCGCACATTTACCGGAACCCGATCCGTAACTTCCACCACAGTACTGAAAATCGCGAAGCCACAGAAACGGCCGACCGAATTCTTTCCTTGGGAAAGAATTTGGTGTTCCATGGCTTCGCGATAATCACTTTTCGAACTTCACAGTTCGAACATATGGTGTTCGAACTGCTGAAGTTTTGACGAACTGATAGGAACCCATTATGATGACCTTTCTTATTTTGTGAACAGTGTTATCCAGGTCCTGAAAAGGTTCAAAAGATCAGGGCACTTTCAAATAAGTAAATTAAAATATAACTACATATGTTTCCATAAAAAACACAGTATGTTTATGCTTTCTTTATGTATGGGAGTCCAGGATCATTGTCTACCACCTTTCTATGTTTTAAAAACTATAGCTGTTATTCCTATGATTTGTGATATATGCTAACTGTCTTTGTGTTTTTAAATAATCTGTGTTATGTGTCTTTTTCCTGCTTAACAGGCCTTTCTTTTTCAAAGTAGTTTGTCATAGTTCTAGCAATTCATTAACAAATGGGCAAATAAGTACCGACTATAACAGAAACAGCCATCTGTACTGACACTGAATCAATATACTGATGAATGAAAAAGCTGTTTCAGTTTAATAATTATCATAAGGGTATTTAATCATAATTGGCATTAATAAAGACAGTAATGAATGTGTTTTGGTACATAAAACATTGTAAATAATGGTACAGATATAGTCCAAATAATACACTATAACAATCTGCTTCACAATTTCATCTCATATCTTTGTTATGTGCTAACTGTATTCCCCATTTTGAACATAGCAACATTGAGGTTATCAGTGTAAGGAACTACAGGTTTCAGAATGTAAATTTTGTAGTTAATCTAGGAAACTGCAGGTATGTCAGACACTGCAATACAGACATGACAGAAATGACAGAGATGGTTTGATAATACCAGTGGCTTTCATTACATCTGCATATTTAAACATGGTTTTACACATTACATTACTTTTTTGCAATATTTTAACTAATTTATACAAAAATGAATGACAGCAATCATTCATATCAGTCACTTCACATAGATTTAAGTCTAAACAGAAATGAAATATCTAAAGGCCCCATCATTGCACATGCTTGAAAAAGTGTTATTCTATTTAATATTATTTTGTGCTCCCTGTTTAGGGACACATACTGGTTTAGCTAGCAGAACTTCTTGCCTTTATGTTAGATAACAGGACATTAAAGATTTAAACCAGCCATGCGATACACTAATGCATTCATTGCTGAATTATGGGAATAAGGAAGATCTCTGGCAGATGACATCAGATTAATGTTATGGTGACTATACCTTCCTGCCTTCTGTCTATCAGTTGATTTTTTTCTGGTTTTCATTATTAAGTATCCATCATGACATCTCAGATATGACTGAATGATAACTATGGTAACTGTGTGCTAAATCTGGAATAGCTTCATTTAAGATATCTTTATTTTAGGTACAGTTTTAACTTGGAGCAGACACCACCTTTAGATGAATATCTAACTGATGGTTGTAATGCTTAAAAATTTAAAGCTGACTACCACTTCAAAAAAGCAGCCTTATATTTAAATAGTAATGTATACACGCTTATATTACTGATGTACTCTTTTTTTTATTTACTTATTTATTTATGACAAGTACTCTCTGAGTCTAGGTACTGAATGAAGAGAGAATTAGAAAAAAAACATGGTGTTTATGTGACAGGAGCTGCAAATGTGTCTTTTGGCTTTTTCCGGTGAGGGGTCGCCACAGCGAAACTCCGGTCCGCTAATGATTGGCAGTAGATTTTTACATGCCGAGTTGCCGGCCCTGATGCACAACCTTCAACAAAGGTACGCCCATTCATGCATGTCTCCACACAGAAGACGCTCTAGCTGAGAATCGAACAGGACAACGTCTTACTGTGAGGCGGCAACGCTACCACAGCACCACCACCGCAGTTGACAGAAGCTGCAAATACTGTTTAAAAATAAGTTAAGAATACTTAACATTACTTTTCCTCTGATCCTTTTTTGAAATTATCTGTATGAGATTATCAGATATAAAAAGCACTTTAACAGACACCAGTGACTACAATTTTTCTGAAACTGAACCCTTTCGAGGTTGAGATCATGGCAGGTTAGGTTATTACATAATCATCAGAATATATATGTGGCTGTGTGTGTATGTGTGTGCATGTATAAAGATAAAAGGGAACATAGTGACACAAATCAAGAAGAAAATGTGTTTAATACACAAAAAGAGAAAAGGAGAGGGAAAGACGGATAGAAGGTAGTGATGGAGAAGTAATAGCTTGGAAAATGATTAAAAAGAAAAAAAATGATTGGGAAAAGGGTTAAAGATAGTAAAAGGAAATTTCAGGATTTAGGATTGAAAGTAAAAAATGGAAAGGCAATGGATAAATAATTAATTTATTGTAATTTAAAGAGAAGGTCAGAAAAATCCATTAATGGTAATAGTATAAAGAATGTAGTAAGGTGAATTGGAGTGATCGAATGGTGTAAGATGTGTGAGGTAGATTCAATAGTATTGGAGGATGTTAAGGGTTTAAATAAAGAAGAAAGAGAACAGACAAAAATGTTATGTTAGGAGGTATGATATGGACCTTGGGTAATGAAACGTGTTCAGAGATTGCTATATTACATACAAAAGGGAATACAAATCTGGGATTATACTTTAGTTAAATTATGGAGATCAATGATAGCAGACATTAGGCAGGAAGGAAAAGTTTATAGATTAATAACAGTATATGCATATGTAATATATAAAGAAAGGGAGAAATTATTTCAAGAAATATTGGATTATGTTATAGTAAATATGGATATAATAATAACGGGAGACTTTAATTGTGATCTGAGACATAAAAAAACAAAAAAATAGATCATATAAGAAAGTCATGGAGAAAAATAATAAAATGTGGGAATTTAGAGCTATGAGTTTAAATAAAAGTACATATCCATCCATCCACAACTCTTTTTTTCCCATTTTTGCACATGGGGTTGGGGTGTCACTTCTCCAGTGATAATCATCTAGAGCCAGGGTTTACACCACCGGGTGGCTAGCCCTGCTGCGATAGTTCTTCCATATTATACGCTCACACGCCCACTCACACCTATGGCCAATTTAGAGTGCTGAGTCCACCTGCTGCATGCCTTTGGAATGTGGGGAGGAAATAGGAGCACCTGGAGGAAACTCATGCAAAAACAATGAGGCCATGCAGATGGCACCCCAGCCAAGAATCAAACTGGGGAACCTCTTGCTGTGAGGCAACAACACTATCCACTGTGCCACTATGTCACCTGCAATAAAAGTGCATAAAAGTATAAAGAGAACAGAAAAATTAAAAACAGAGACATATTTTTTAATCTAAATCTATAAGAACTTATTCTTCTTTCATCTGCTCCCATTAGGGGTCATCACAGTGGATCAACTGTTTCCATTTCTTCCTGTCCTCTGCATCTTGCTGTGTCATACCAACCACCTGCATGTCTTCTCTCACCACATCCATAAACCTTATCTTAGGCCTTCCCTTTTTCCTGTTACCTGGCAGCTTCATCGTTAGCATCTTTTTCCCAATATACTCTGTATCCCTCCTCAGCACATGTCCAAACCAACATAATCTTGCCTCTCTGGCTTTGTCTCCAAACCTTCCAACCTGGGCTGACCCTCTAATATACTTATTCCTAATCCTGTCCATCCTCGTCACACCCAGTGCAAATCGTAACATCTTCAACTCTGCCACATCAAGCTCTGAATCCTGCCTTTTTGTCAATGCCACTGTCTCCAACCCATATAACATAGCTGGTCTCACTACCCTCTTGTAGACCTTCCCTTTCACTCTTACTGGTACTCGTCTGTCACAAATCATTCCTGACACTCTTCTCCACCCACTCCATCCTGCCTGTACTCTCTTCTTCACCTCTCTTCCACACTCACCATTACTCTGAACTGTTGATCCCAGTTATTTAAACTCATCCACCTTCGCCACCTCTACTCCCTGCATCTTCACCTTTCTTTTATCCTCCCTCTCATTCACACACATGTATTCTGTCTTAGTCCTGCTCACCTTCATTCCTCTTCTCTCTAGAGCATATTTCCACCTCTCCAGGGTCTCCTCCACGTGTTCCGTACTCTCACTACAGATCACAATGTCATCTGCAAACATCATAGTCCACAGGGACTCCTGTCTGATCTTGTCTGTCAACCTGTCCATCACCATTGCAAATAAGAAAGGGCTCAGAGCTGATCCTTGATGTAATCCCACCTCCACCTTAAACGCATCCGTCACTCCCACTGCAGACCTCACCACTGTCACACTACCCTTGTACATATCCTGTACCACTCTTAAATACTTCTCTGACACTCCCGGCTTCCTCATACAATACAACTCCTCTCTAGGGCACCCTGTCATATGCTTTCTCCAAGTCCACAAAGACACAATGTAACTCCTTCTGACCTTCTCTGTACTTCTCCACCAACACTCTCAGAGCAAACATCGCATCTGTAGTGCTTTTTCCTGGCATGAAACCATACTGCTGATCACTAATTATCACTTCACTTCTTAACCTAGCTTCCACTACTCTTTCCCATAACTTCATGCTGTGACTGATTACTACAGCTCTGCACATCACCCTTATTCTTAAAAATCGGAACCAAGACACTTTTTCTCCATTCCTCAGGCATCCTCTCACTTTCCAAGATTTCATTAAACAATCTAGTTAAAAACTCCACTGCCATTTCACCTAAACACCTCCATGCTGCCACAGGTATGTCATCTGGACCAACAGCCTTTCCATTCTTCATCCTCTTCATAGCTATCCTTACTTCCTCCTTGCTAATCCACTGCACTTCATGATTCACTATCTGCACATCATCCAACCTTCTCTCCCTCTCATTCTCTTCATTCATCAGCCCCTCAAAGTACACTTTCATTCTGCTCAACACACTCTCCTCACATGTGAGTACGTTTCCCTCATTATCCTTTATCACCCTTACCTGCTGCACATCTTACTAGCTCGGTCCCTCTGTCTAGCCAATTGGTACAGGTATTTTTATCCCTCCTTAGTGTCCAACCTTTCATACAACTCTTCATACGCCATATCCTTAGCCTTCACCACCTCTGTCTTTGCCATGCACCTCATCTCCTTATATTCTTGTCTACTTTCTTCATCTCTCTGACAATCTCTCTATAAATCTATAAGAAGAGTGATAGAAGAAGTAGTCAAAACAGGTTTTCCAAATCATTTGGCAATATGGATTGAAATAGATGAAAATAAAGAATATATAAAAACCAGGAAAGAAATTAAGAGGCTTAATGAAAAGGAGTGAAATGAGAAAGGTCAAGAAGTAATAACAATGTCATAGAAAGATCATTTGACAATGAGAGATTTTTTACAAAAATTGGTCAGAATGGTGGATAACATTTAAAGAAAAATATAAAAGAATGTATCTAACTTGGGAATATAGAAAAAGGCAAAATGATAAAAAGGAATATCAATAAATACAAAAAGCTGCTTTATATAGTCTTGATAGGAATGAAAGGAAATACTTTAGAAAAGAAGAAGAGATTTATTGAAAGAATCAAGAGAAAATTAAAGATTTGCTATATAAACAAAAATATTTTCTACAAGGAAAAAGTACGAAGTATTGTCATATTTAAATAGAAAAATAAAGGAAAAAAGTGGTATAATGAGAGAAATGAAAAAGGAAAATTGAAAGTGAACAGACACATATTGTGAATATCATAGTTAAGAATGTGAAAGATATGGTAAAAAGAATGAACAAAAAATCAGAGGAGAGTAAAGGAATTTATAGAAGAAATTAACAAAAAAATTAGAAAAACAAATTACGGTTATAGATTTAGAAAAGAAATGAAGGAAATAAATAAAGTTCAGCAACCAGGCCAGACAGTATAGGACATTTAATGTGTAGGAATTTAATGCAATGACAAAAAGAAATTTTGGTAAAGATATGTAATGAATGGTTAAATTATGGTACTAGTTATGAAGAAATATGTGGGGGTGTTATGAGAGTTATATGGAAAAAGAATGAAATTAAAAATTGGAGGCCAGTAATTGAATAATAATGATTATAAATTATTATGAAGAAAATTCAAAAAAGATTAGAAAACATATTGTATTATATAACTGAATAATCTATTTATGGGATCAAAGAAAAGGAAGCCAAGAGATATTAAGGATAATTAGGGAAATGGTAAAAGATATTTAGAAAGGACAAAAAGAGGCCAAATTAATGGGGCTGATAAAAATAAAGCATTTTATTCAACAGAGCATGCTATCTTATGACAAATAATGGAAGTATATCATTGTAGTATAAAGATAAAGAAAGTAACTGAAATAGTATATAAAAATACTAAAATTAGAGTTTTAGAAAATGGTTGGTTAGATGAAGAAATAGAGATGAATAGAAATGTAAAAAAAAAAGGATGTCCAGTGAATAGTATTTTGTTTGTAATTGTTATGAATTGTGCAGTAAAAGGAATAAATGAAATGGAAAAAAGTAAACGTGTACAGGAAATGGGTGTTTCATATCCTATTATTATGTTTTGTCCTTATGAGATAATATTAACAGCTAAAAATGGAGAAAAAATGAAAGAAGTAATTATATGTGCATAATAGATTGCAAGAAGTTTAATTAAAAATTAATAAAGAAAAATGTAAGTGTTTTGGAGATTATAAACAGTTGGAAGGAAACCATTTTGAACGAAAAATATATCAGTATTAGGAACGTATTTTGGAGAATATGAGGCATTCAAGAAATAATAGGAGAATTTTTTGAGATACTTAAAAGGACTTAGTGTCATGTGGAATAGGAATAGGTTGTAGTTTAAAAAAGTGCATTCAATAAACACAATATGAATGGTAAAATGATCATATATTGCTTGTGTATATATGATACCAAGAGAATTGGAGAAACTGTTTTTTGAAATTATATTCCAACTCATTTGGGGGCCTAGATTAAATCCAATCAAAAGAGGGGTGTTATATATCGATGAGGAGGAAGGGGGTTCTAGGTTTACTGAGTCTGATAGCCTGTGGAGCTTCTTTAAATCTATGTAAGTCATTGGAATGGATAAATGGAAAAGTAAATAAGTTGATAATAAGTATATTTAAGAAGAAATATAAAAGGGAGTGAGAATGGAGAAATGAAGAAATAAGAATGTATCAAGAAAAAATAAAACTGTGGAAATTAAAGAGAGAGGGGATAAAAGAAAACAGGAACATACGGTATAAAAATATAATGTTGCAAAATTATTGTGACTACACTGGAACATTTAACAGAAGGAAAAAGTAAAAGCTATAAAGTGAAGAAATAGTATACAGAGAATGTTGTATGTTAATACTTCTTATGGAGGTTACAAATTAATAATTTGCCAGTAAAAGGATATATGCCATATAAAAAAGAAAATTAAAAGCTCTGCCTTTTTTGTGGGAGTTAGAAACAATGTAGTTTGTTTTCTTAACATATAAAGAATTAAAAATTCATGAAAAAATAGTAGAAAACAAAATAGTAAAAGAATTACGAGATTATAAACAGACAAATATGGATATGATTGAATATGTTTTTTATGTGAAACATAGTAAAGAATACATTAGTAATTTTGATACAAAATTTAGATTGAAATACTGAATGAGATTATGTTCATTGGAAAGTGGATATTACCAAATGTAATATGAAAAATCAGATGGTGTTCGTGGAAAAAAGAATGGGAGTCTATTCAAATGTGAAACTTTGTTAATGGAGGAATGCAGAGTTAATGTAAATTTTTTGTAAATATGTAAATTGTATATAGTTGTATAATAAAGATCTCTACTCTTTTCAATATGTGCCATGGGATCTTTTACACCTACCTGAGCTACCAGTAATTCAAGGAGATGTGGCCTCAGTTTAACATTTCATCCAAAGGTTGGCACAGTCAGGAGTGCAGCTCCCCCTTTTCACTGCACTGCAATGTGAGTAATCAATCTACCTAGTGTGGGAATAGACTCCATAGCCTTCTGTACCAAAGATGAGTGTGCTACCTGTTTTGTCACTAACACTACTTATCTGTAATGTGCCAGAGCTACATCCAGACAGTTCCCACAATTCACATGTTTGGTACATATCCATTTATATTAGTGGTTGCTTTGAGGAAACTCCCACAGGATCACCTGATTGGTAAGTGCACATACATTTTCCAGATGACAAGTGCTGCACAGACAGCCACCATGCATGTTTTGAGTAGACCGTATATAATGTTGTGTCTTTTGATCCCCATTCACAACCTAGAGACCAGGAAGGAAATAACATATAACACACGCTGAAACCAGGAACCTCACAGAATGTATATCCATACTTCTAAATGGCAGATTCCACTGTTTAGATGCCTCCAGTATGGAAAGGCCATATAGTACAGAGACAGGCAGCAAATGTGTAGTGTGTGACATGCCACACAACACAGCCTTGCAAAAACAAGTGATGCAACCAGATGGCACTGTGACATAGCATTCTGTACATAATGCAGCAGTAACAGCAAGTCAGAAAGGCGATACAGGTAAATTCAATGCAGGGGTAGAGCCTTAGTAAAGGCAGTGATGGGTGCAGCACAATGCAGCACTGGCAAAGCATGGTGTTTGCTGCACAGCTATGGGCCATTGCACATAGAGCAAAGAATCATGTGATGCATGCTGTAACACATTCATGATATGCATAGCAGTTCATGGTCTGGTCACACTGTGCATTAGACATTAACATAGCCATGCAGGTTAAGGGATGGGCAGGGCACTGTCATCATCACCTGCTCTGGCTGTTAGACACATTCATAGATGACTGTAATGCTACAATGTGGGGTAAGTTTATGATTATGGAAGTTGATAGCCTAGTAATCTGAGAGTAGCCTGCCAAGGATCGCATCTTCAAGTGATGGTACTGGGGTGTCACTATGTAACCATTGCTGGTACCCACTGTGCGAGATGTCAGTAGTCACATCCCACAGTAACCAGGTTGGGATATCACTATGTGAGTGCTACTGGCAGTCACTGTGAAGCTTATCTGTACCAAAAATGGATCCATCCAGTTGCATAGATAGGGTGAAACCATGGAACCTTGTAGCATCATGAGGAACCATCCTTTCAGTACAGCCTGAGAAATGTTGATGCTCATCATCAGAGGTGCTAGGAAATATGCCAAACATATAACACTTGCAATGTTTCTGCAGTGTTATGTGTATAGGACTCTCCGTCTGCCAGACCCTCACCCTTTCATGCACCACACAGCCAGTAGAGACAGACGGCAGTAATAAAGTGCTGCATGTTTGTAGCTACTGACGTGATGGTTGCTAATAATGGCTCAGAAGAACTACTGTCTTATTGTGATAATTCTATGGGTCACTATGCAATTGGTGCATGTTCACATGCATACTACAGAACATACCCGTCAGCTGTACAGTGGTTAAAATACTTGAGAAACAACAATGGGACAACCACGGCAAAGCAGATATATTTAATAAATAATAAGCAGTAAACAGATAAACACTTTTGGAGATGCCTCCTTTATCAGGTATGTTGTTCTACTAAAAATGTGATTTATATAGCAACTCTCAAGTATTTTAACCTGCTTTTTTCTACATTGGGACTGATTTTCTCCTTGTTGCTGTTTGCCTACTTTATAGCTGTACAGTGGTGTATGTAGCAGCCATTTGTGTCTGGATTATGGACCTGCACATTTGTTGGTTGATTCTTAGTAGTGCACATGTATTAGGTATAGTACAGAAGACACGGCAGCAATGGAATCCTGTCTGTTTCTCACCTCTTGTGTGTGTTCCCACAACAGAGACACTATACATATCAGACAAGTTGTCTGAGGGTGACACAAGAGGTGCTTGTGTGGGACTTTTAACCACAAGAGATGTCAGGCTGCAGTGAGGCTGTGTACTTAGTACTTCTACAGTGGCCTTTGTACCTGTGAATAAGGGCGTTCCCTCCCTTTTGCATGTCACATGTAGAGCAGTTTTGTTATTCGACAGTCATTCCTGCAAGTTGCCATCACCATCAGCCAAAGCAGCTGTACTGATGTTAGTCCATGCCCCACTGTGTTGTACTTTCCACCAGTGAAAGCTGTGACTATATGCATAAGTAGATGTCATAGCCCATTCTTATGTTCTGTACTAAGCTGGTGCTTCCCATACTGACACATAGCTAGTACATGCCAGGCTTCCACTGACATCTACACCACAACTTGGTATGAGGAAGTGTCCTTCTGGCTGAGAAACAACACCAACCCCCCCACACTTCTTTCAGCTGCTTCATTGCTTAGTGATCTTCTCCCTGTTTTGATCCTGTCCATCTGAATGTTCTGAGTTCTTTGCTTTGCTTTGCATGGGAGATCATGTCTATAACCCTCCATCATACCAGTTATTGGGACATGGTATGGTTGAGTGTGGCATTCACATCTCACACCATATCTTACCAGATCTAGTCCCTGATCTGCTGGTTTTCACCTTCTTTGACAAGTAGGCACATATCTTTATCTTGATTTGTAGACACATGCCAAGTATGTGGAAGACCAGGACTAGCATGGTTGACTTTAACTACCCCACTATAAACTAATAAGAACAATGTACAAAGCTAGGCTAAATTCCAAGCATCAACAAACTATCCTCATAAAAGGAAATAAAAATAAATAGAAATAAAATAAGAGGAGCTTTCATGCCTTTCCAATGTTTTTTAAAACTTTTATTTCATGGATACAAAGCAAAGGCAGATAAGCTCTATGTAATAAATAACTTCAAAGAGGTTTTTATACACCTTTAACGTAGCTATAATCTAACCATTAAAATACATTTGTTTACATTCTTCAAAACAGAATGTATCAAAATGACAATGAAATGGGATTGGTGCAAATTTAAAAACTTAGCAGCTATAGGTAGTTTTCTTCCAATAGGAAAACCACTTCAGGGTCTGTCTGATTGGTCTAATGTGAAAACTGGTAGGGACAATTATGCTCTCTGTATTTAGGACTTTTTGGCCCTGATTTAGTTTGCACTTATATTTTATACTTTCATTTTCATGTACTGTCTTTTATTTGCTTAAGTTATATTTTTTCACAGCTGAGGTTAGTCAGTACTTTTACTTTAGTTTCCATTGTATTACTAGTGTTTGCATTCAATTTGTCATAGTCATATTTCTGTGGCTATATTTTTTCGCAACTGCATTTATCTACAGGCAGATTTGAAGAAACGGAAGCTAAAGCAGTGCTTACATGTTTCTGTTGTTCTTTGAATTATTTTAATCAAATGTGTTTTGAATATTAATGTTTTATTCTACTGTTTATGTCATCAGGATATGGTTAACTGGTGTACACTAACTACCAATAGTTTTGTAATCTTTTCAGACCTTCATAGGTTATCGTTCTTTTGGTCATGTTGTTGAGATTTCTGTCTTTTATATCTGTACTATAGACCGATAACTATGGTTGTAGGTCTTGCGGCAAAGAAATAGTTTGGAAAATCCTTATGAATTGTGTTTTATATTGCATGGTGTTGACATTGTTGTCAGTTTGTGGTGTCCTAAACCTCAGAAAGCTCTGCTTGGCTGACTGGGATGTGATTTAGAACCTAGACTTTGTTTGGATCGCTGTTGCCCTGCATGATTCATTTTTTTCAAGTTTTTTCATTGGTTTTATTTGATTTAGTTCTATTTGCTGATGTACTTGTGCTGAAATCTTGCTGTATGCCCACTGGAGGATCTGGAGAGGCAGGAATGGGGGGCATGGTTGGCACTCTCTTGTTTGTGATTTTTCATTGTTTTGTTATTTTATTACTATATATATTCTTTGTTATAGGTTTTTTTGTGTTTTTTGTAGTTTTTATGGAACCCTCACTATTTCCCCACATTTGGATCTGAAGAGGTGACAGAGAAAGCGCAGCTTGCACGGTCTCCTTAGAATTGGCTTTGTTTCTTAGCATTTTTGTTTTTGTACTTGCAGTCTTTCTTGAACTTATTGGTCATTATGCTCCCACTTGACAAAACATCTAGTAAAGGGGTTACCGACAGCATATAGATAAGACTCTCATTGAATACAGGAAATAATTTTGATTGGTTATGTGTCCCATTACAGTGTCCCCATTGGTCACTTCTACCATCTATACCCAAAATATTTTTTTTCTAAATACAACCAATACATACATACCCCATCTATCACATCCTCATTTGCTTTTGTTTTACCACCTATAGCAGGCTAGCATATTCTATTCCCACCAATAAGTTCATAACTCAATATCTCCATGCCAGTTTTTTTCATATTAGACCAATCAGACAGACCCCTGAAGCAGTTTTCCTATTGGTGTTAAATTACCCATGGCAGCCAAGTTTTTCAAATTTTCTACAATCCGGTTTTGATACATTCCCATTGGCAGATCCAGAGAAGAGGAAAGGAATGCAGCTAAGATGCTCTTGATTATTAGTATTGCTCATTTATTTTTTATTATTTTAGTAGTAATTTTTTGTTATTTTTTGGCTGTTTGTTATGGAGCCCTTATTACTTCCCCACATTCGAATCTGAAGAGGTGGGAGCAAAAGGGCACTTTACACAATATTCGTTATAGTTATTTTTATTGTTATCATTTTTATTTTAATTTATTTTGATTTTGATTTTGATTCTTTGTACTTGCAATTATTTCTAACTTATTTAGTAATTATGTTCCCACTGAGCAATATGACTAGGGAAGGTGTTGCCGACAAAATATAGTCAAGACTCTCAATGAATACAGGAGAACATTTTTTATTGGTTTGTGTGCCCCATTACGCTGTCCCCATTGGTCACTTTTACCACCAAAAAAGTTCTCTAAACACATCCATTGCACACATACTCCATCTACCATATTCCCATTGGTGTTTGCCTTAACACATATAGCAGACTAGTATAAAGTATCCTCACCAACAGGTACTCACTACAATATCTCCGCACCAGTTTTCACATTAGACCGATCAGATAGACCCTTGAAGTTGTATTCCTATAGGTGGAAAACTACCTGTAGCTGCCAAGTTTTTTTTTAATTTGCTCCATTTCCATTTCATTAAGTCATTTTGATACATTCTGATTTGAAGATTGCAAACAAATGTATTTTCATAGTTAGATTATGGCTATAATAAAGGTGTATATAAACCCCCCTATGAAGTTATTATTTATTATACAACGACCCCCCATTAATATTCCAAAACGTGCACGCTGATTGGCCAGCATGCACGTTGTAAATCGACTTATACTAATGGAAAAAGGTCCAGTCGCCCGGACTTTTTCCATTAGTATAAGTCTCTTTTAAAACACTGTCTCGCTATGTTAAAAGAGTTTAACATAGTGACACAGGTTTAAAAAAAGCAACGGACATCTCTGTTGCTTATTTTAAAGCTGTCTCGCTATATTAAACCCATTTAACATAGCGAAACAGTAAAAAGCAACGGAGATCTTGCTTTCTCCGTTGCTTTTAGCCACAGCTCTGATGTACTGCGTAGGCATGCGCAGTACATCAGAACTGCCGCGGATACCAGACAGCTGCGGAAGGGCAGCAAAGAGGCATTATACAATGCCATTATTTAAGAAAAGTAATTATTTCTTTTCTTAAATAATGTCATAGTATAATAGCAATAACCCACTTCTGGGTGTGGGTAATGCGGGATTTACCCACGGTTCGCCCTCAGGACCAAACCACGCCAACCATGCGTAAATCCCGCATTACCCACACCCAGGCATGGGTTATTGCTATATTACACAGCACTTATCTGCCATTGATTTGTATCTGTGAAAAAAAGTTTTAAAAATCATTGGCATGACAAGAAAGCTCCTCTTCTTTTATTTCTTTTATTTTTATTTAATTTTATGAGCACAGTTTGTTGATGCTGGAATTTAGTCTAGTTCAATGCATCATTCTTACTAGTGTTCTGACCTCGCTTGTAGGCCCCTGGCCCACCCATGTAGATTTTTGAAATGAGCTTTACCATAGGGTGTTTCTAAAGTGCTTCTACTTTTTTTTTACCCCTCTACAAATTAGGAATCATATGCAACCCCAAACATGTAGATCCAGATATTCCTGGATTTTGTAAACACAAAGACCCTGAACCAGCCAGTCCATATTCCCACCATGGGTGCTAACATACTTGTCCTGGTCCGCACAAACATGGGAGAATGTTACACAGCCCTCCCAGTGTAATTTCCTCACTGGTTAGGTTGGACCACAAAGCTGTCTCCTTTGAAATAAAACCAAGGACTCCAGCTAACCCTGGAACATTTAGGAATTATTCTAAGGCAGACTTCCTACTATTAAGTAACACCTTAGCAAAATTCCAAGCCCTCTCCCAAAAAACCAGGAGAGCAATACTGTCTGTGCAGAATTGTTCATGAAAACCTTGTGCAGTCATGTTAATGGCTGCATAGCGACAGCTGTACCCACCCAGAATAAGTTCAAAAATATCAAAAAACAAGCCACTCCAGTGGAACCTCAACATCAATAGGTTGTATGACAAAAGGAAAAAATTAGAAAGTGTAATGCCCAGCAAGGTAACAACTCCCACATCAGTCTAAACAAGCAACTAAGGGGGCTAATCAAATCTACCAAAGCCAAATTTTCAATAAAAATTGTTTCCCAGGCCAAGGACAATCACAAGACATTCCTCAGCTATGACCACAACCTCAAAGGTAATACACAAGAGCTTGCCAAATTATTTGTAAATTGAGCCACCTATAAATAAGCCAGAAGATATAGCAAATTTCCTGGTTGACAAACTTAGCTCATGTTAGGCCCCACTCTCCCCCCAGTACCCCTCAGGAAGTACCACCAACTATAATTCCCCCAACTATCACTAAGGAACGGGTCCTCTATACACTCTCCAAGGCCAAAAACACTGCATCAATGACCCCCAATAATAGCCCAGGATGTCTCTTTACTAACATGACACATGACCTATCAGGGCCCCTAGAATCACTATTTAACCACAGCCTCCAGACAGGCTTCATGCCAAGTGAATTCCTCTACACAAGGGTGGGACATCTACTGACCCAGGTATCTACAAACCCATACATCTAACTAGTTTCATATGCAAAGCCATGGTAAGAATTATCATGGAAATGATAAACAATGACCTACAGATACTGGATCAAACCCAGTTGGTTTTGTCAAGGACAGGTCATACCTATTCATCCTGGTGGGCTTCTTGGAGAAGGTCACAAGAACAAGTGATGAGGGCAAAATGGTGCATATTGCCTACCTTAACCTGGCTAAAGCATTCACAACAATACCGTACTTGATCATTGTAAACAAACTCATAAAACTACGTATAAACCCATGTCACCCACTGGATAGCTAGCTGACTCAAAAGATAGAACCCATGAAGTTAAGATAGTGGAGTTTACCTGTACAAAAAGGCCAGTTCCTAATGAAGTTCCTAAATGGTCAGTGCTGGGGCTGCTGCTTTTTGTCACCTACTTCTCTAAACTCAAGGCCAACATCATAGACCAATGGCTGACCAAGTTTGCAGATGATTGCAAACTAGAAACAGTCATAGAATCCCTGCACAACACAAATACCCTCCAAGAAAACCTGACAGAGAACAGTAACTGGTGCCAGAGCCACAGTCTAAAACTCAATGCCAAGAGATGCATAATAGTATCCTTTGGGAAGAGGACTACTCCTGGAAACTATCATGTTGACAGTATAACCCTAAGAATAAACCCAGTGGTCAGAGATTTGGGACTGCATGTGGACAGTAACCTGGCCTTTGACCATCATGCGTCTATGGTATGGACAGTGCAGTGGTGCAGCGGTAGCATTGTCGCCTCGCAGCAAGAGGTTCTTCGGTTCAGTTCATGGCTGGGATGCCTTCTGTGCAGAATCTGCATGTCCTCCGGGTGCTCCAGTTTCCTTCCACGTTACAAAGACATGCTTTTGGATCATTTCTCCAGGACCGCCACTGAAACTATCTTTGTTCCAAGTTGGACTTTCCTGGTCAACAAATGTTAAATAAATAAATAAATAACAATGGTAGTAAGGAAATCATTCTATGTTGCTCAACTTACAAAGAAGGGTATGTCGTCTGAGTCAAAGGACGATATACTGCTCTGCTGTACTCTTCCTCATCAGACCAATTACTGAGTACAGTACCCCTCTGGTATGTACCTGAACAAGCATATGCAACAACTAGACCATCCACACAGGTTCCTCAAAAAAACAATAGAAGGGGCTAGCAGCATGTTCAACATGGACCACCTCAAAGCCCTAGCGCTGTACTCAGTCTGTTGCAGATTGCTGCGATGCAGTCTGTGCCTGGCCTATCGCTGTACTCAGTCTGCTACCGACTGCTGAGACGCAGTCTGTGCCTGGCCTATGCTATACTCAGTCTGCTGCAGACTGCTGAGATGCAGTCTGTGCCTGGCCTATCGCTGTACTCAGTCTGCTACCGACTGCTGACATGCAGTCTGTGCCTGGCCTATGCTGTACTCAGTCTGCTGCAGACTGCTGAGATGCAGTCTGTGCCTGGCCTATCGCTGTACTCAGTCTGTTGCAGATTGCTGAGATGCAGTCTGCGCCTGGCCTATGCTGTATTCAGTCTGCTGCAGACTGATGAGATGTAGTCTGTGTCTGGCCTATCACTGTACTCAGTCTGCTGCAGACTGCTGAGACGCAATCTGTGCCTGGCCTATCGCTGTACTCAGTCTGCTACCGACTGCTGACATGCAGTCTGTGCCTGGCCTATCGCTGTACTCAGTCTGTTGCAGATTGCTGAGATGCAGTCTGCGCCTGGCCTATGCTGTATTCAGTCTGCTGCAGACTGATGAGATGTAGTCTGTGTCTGGCCTATCGCTGTACTCAGTCTGCTGCAGACTGCTGAGACGCAGTCTGTGCCTGGCCTATCGCTGTACTCAGTCTGCTACCGACTGCTGACATGCAGTCTGTGCCTGGCCTATGCTGTACTCAGTCTGTTGCAGATTGCTGAGATGCAGTCTGCGCCTGGCCTATGCTGTATTCAGTCTGCTGCAGACTGATGAGATGTAGTCTGTGTCTGGCCTATCGCTGTACTCAGTCTGCTGCAGACTGCTGAGACACAGTCTATGCCTGGCCTATGCTGTACTCAGTCTGCTGCAGACTGCTGAGATGCAGTCTGTGCCTAGCCTATGCTATACTCAGTCTGCTGCAGACTGCTGAGATTCAATCTGTGCCTTGCCTATCCCTGTACTCATTCCACTGCAGACTGCTGAGATGTAGTCTGTGCCTGACCTATGCTGTACTCAGTCTGTTGCAGACTGCTGAGATGCAGTCTGTGCCTGGCCTATGCTGTATTCAGTCTGCTGCAGACTGCTGAGATGCAGTCTGTGCCAAGCCTATGCTATACTCAGTCTGCTGCAGACTGCTGAGATGCAATCTGTGCCTTGCCTATCCCTGTACTCAGTCCACTGCAGACTGCTGAGATGCAGTCTATGCCTGGCCTATGCTGTACTCAGTCTGCTACAGACTGCTGAGACTCAGTCTGTGCCTGGCCTACAAAGCATCCTCTGGTCTCACTCTGATGGACCTGTTGCACATTTGAAAAATAAATAGCATCATAATCACCTGATCTAGGGACATAAATCTCATCTGCAACATAAGTAGGACATTTTGGAGGGACAGATATGTGTCTCAAAGACTACCCCTTCTCTGGAACAGACTTCCCATCCATGTGAAAAAGAGTTCTTCCCTAACCCAATTCAAGCATAACTTGGACTAGCAGATGGGGAATCAGAAATTTACCCCTGGTCTAGCACCTTTGTCTGTATTAGACAGACACAGCATGTAAATGGTTGAGCACCCTTACCCAAGCCTACATGTACCCATTAAAATAAGCCTAGGCATCAAAACTTCTAAGATACAACTCTGCACGTAAAAATCTACTGCCAATTATTAGCGGACCGGAGTTCCGCTCTTGCGACCCCTAACCGGGAAAAGACAAGAGAGAGAGAGACAGAGAGTAAGCCTTAAAAAAGCCACCTGGGATTGTTAGCCTAGTAATCATCTAAAAACACATGAAACTATGAATCTGTGCAATGTCTCTACAGGTGAAACGAGGGTATTGTCATATACCATCACATGTCAGTGTTCTCTGAAACTACCACCATGGGTACCATATTGTAGGTAGTATAACCATATTTTATCTATCTTTGTATATGTGCCAGACATATAAACAACAAGACAGTGACCATCCTTCTCCATGACAAGCACCGTCATCATTGCAGGGGCACAACAGGTACATCATCAGTCCTTTTCTTCTTTTGATCTCTCTAATGCTTCACATCCATGGAACTGTTAATGTGCATTCATATGGGTAAAAGTGCTATTGAAATAAAGAAACACAGCTTGATTCACCACAATACAGAATCCACACTGACTTCAGGAAGTATAAATCACCATAAATTTATTCTGGTACCTTGGCCTTTTGCCTTCAGGGAATAATTCAAGTAAAAAACCCACCTCCTTATATATGAAAACCAGATGCAAATTGAATAAAGAGGTTCTCCCGTTCGATTCTCGGCTGGAGTGCCTTTTGTGTGGAATTTGCATGCCCTCCCCACGGTCGAGTGGCGTTCGAAAGACATGCGTAGAATGGGCTTGCCTTCGTTGAAGGTTGGGCGTCGAGCTGGCACCTCAGCACCCATAAAAAAAATCTACTGCCAATCATTAGCAGACCGGTGTTCTGCTGTGGCGACCCCTAACCGGGAAAAGCCGAAAGAAAAACAACAACTTAAATTGGATCAATTAACTATTTAGTAAAATACGCATTGCCAGTCCAAAGTCAAAAACCTTTAAATACAAAAAAATATTTAAAGTGCTACCACCATACTAAACATAAATACATTTTTATTTTTATTCCTATAATATTCTAAACAGACATAATATTGCAGAACCCATGAAGTTAAAGTACAATTCAACTTTGAATGCAGAAGAATATTTAAAATACTACCATCATACTATGCATAAACACTCTTTTAAATTTAGTTCTAATATGAATCTAAACAAACATGTTACATAACCTATAAAGTTATGTTTCTATCCAAGTTCATGCCCCTAGATGTAACGTATGATAATGCACACCTTAACTTTCCTAGTGGTTTGTCCTATATACCAGCAAGTATTGGTGCTGTCACAGCATATAATATCGATTACCCCACACGAATTACAATCATAACTCTGTCTAGCAAAGTATAATTTCCAATTAATTTTCAGTCCATGCAAATGTCTTACTCTGTTGCATAGTGTCCAACTACCACACATCTGCATGCCTACCATACCCCCACCTGCAACACTAACAACTTTCCTATTAAACAGCTCTTTTAGATTATTATATCTGCCATAAGAAAATGTGTTATGAACTACATTCCAAACCTGTCTAACTAAACCTTCCAAATTTGGAGAGAAGTTAGAAAATCTGGTGACAAAAAATAATTTTTCCACATTCTGATGCTCAGTCTCTTCTCTGACAATATACAATCCCCTGATTCTTCTGTGACAAACCTTATGTCTAGCTCTTGAAAGAATAATATCAGAATACACACGTGAAAATAATCTGTCATATACTTGATTCAAAAAAACTTCTCAAAGTTGCTCTTCAGAAGTGTTATAAAAAATTCTTCTGAATTCCCTGCAGGTTAGAAATTTAAGCAAGTGGGCGGGGGGGTTCATACTCTCAGCATGCAAAAAAGTGTTAACTGATGTGGGTTTCCTATAAGGCTTGTGCTGCACCTAATTCTGGTCATTAATATAAAACTCCATGTCCAAAAATGCTATATTATTAGAATTACACTCCCAAGTGAATTTTAAACCATGTGTGTTCTCATTCAATTGTTGCATGAAATTAATAAACATGCTATGGTTACTGCTACACACAAAAATTAAATCGCCAATATATCTATTGTAATATATGACGTTATTGAAAAAAAAACGATTCAAAAACATAAACTGCCTTTCAAACTCTCCCATATATATTGTGGTATAAGATGGGGTGAAAGCTGCCCCCAGTTTAAATGGAAAAAGAATTTCTATTTGCAGTTAAGAGGCACAGCACCTCTTAACTGCAAATAGAAATTCTTTTCCTTTTAAAATAATTGTTTCTCAAACTAAACTCAAGAAGGGCCAACACAAAAGATGTTTGGGGCCCTTCCCCCATAATCTTGGCCATGGCTTCTAATCCCCATCTTTTGTTTATATTTGAATATAAGGCCGACACATCAACTGTAGCCCAAAAATAGTCTTGTTTCCATTTTAAATTACGTAACTCTTTACAAACCTCACTAGTGTTCGTGATATGGGAGGGTACCAGGGATAAATAGTTCTTAAAATGAAAATCCAAAAATACATTCACCTTCTCTATATAAGAACCAACACCTGAAATGATGGGCCTGCCAGGAGGATTCCTTAAGCACTTATGAATCTTCGGAATAGCATATAAAAAGGGGTCGCTGGGCTTTTTCACAGTTAGCTTTTTAACATCACTTGATTTCAAAAAACCTAACCGTTCTCCCCTCTCCAACAGTTCATTTAAATCCTCACTAAATTTTCTGATGAGATTATCTGAAAGTTTGCCATAATCATTTTCTTCAGACAATATGTCCTGAACCTTATTTTCATATTGTTGTGTGTTCATAATCACCCAGTTACCCCCTTTGTCTGCTTGTTTGATAACAATCTTATCTAATTGCGATCACAACTCTTTTAATGCTGACCATTCATCCTTACCGAAATTGTAACTGGTATGGTTTTTAAGAAAAATACACTACTGACGTTCAATCATGGCACATATTGTATTTTCAAACACATTTACAGCATGAGAATGTTTTGGAGGCATAAATGTGCTATCTAAGAGTAAAATTAGCATGGATAAAGGTCCATAGCCTGTAAAGAAACCCTTGTAGTTTGTTCAGATACTTCATGTAAATTGTCATAAATCATCGTCCTCTAACAATTGCATTAAACATGTCAGTTTCATGCATGCCCAAATTTAACAATTCATCAGTATCACATGCTGCTAACATTTCAGGATCAGCTCTTTGTTGTTTGTTACGTTCATTAAAAATGCCCTCAAATTTAGCTTATGACAAAACCTTTTTACATCGAAAATAATATCTGCTGTTGCTGGAAGCCTGGTAGGAATGAACTTAGTCCCTTTCAAAAGTACACTACACATATTATCAGTTAGATTGAAACAAGACAAGTTAATGCTTTATAACTGTTCAACATTCTCATCAAGAGGATTAAATTCAGAACAACCAGTTGATTCATTGCTAACAGTAGATTCTTTATCAGTCTCAGTTTCAGTCAATATACTTTGTTGGACAAAATTGGGTGTAGAGCTAACTAAAAGTGAATTCTCATTTTCAGGGTTAACAGTCTTACTTTGACCTGCTGTTGTTGCTGTTGTACTTCCCTCATACCTTCTTTGATCACGTTTGGACCTGGGGAGTTCGTTGTTAGTTTTTTGACTGTCCTGATTGTTCAGGCGATACGTCTTCTTGTATTTTCTCAAATGAAACACTCTTCCTGCTGATGCTGGTGTCTGAAGATGAAAATGAAGAATCACCAGTATTTCTGGGTGTGCGTCCTCTAGATCTCAGTCAGTTGGAATGCTCCTTATGTTGCCAAGAATAAACCACATTATTCTCAAAGTCCCTCATATCTCTTAATAACTTAGTTTCTTGCATTCCAATATGTTCTGTTCAACTTTCTGAATGTTGTCATTAATGTCTTTAAACGATTTTTGATAAGTGGAACTAGAAATTTCAACAATCAAGTTATTTTGTAATTCAGTGATCCCCCCCCCCCCATAATTTTTCAACAGTTCTGGTGTTCCTTTTAATGATGATACAAAGCCAATGTAATGTACAATCTAGGGCTGCTTGTCTCCATTCAGCAAAAAATCTCCCTCACCTTCATCCTCATTGAATCCCTCCGCTGGCAAACGATCTACACGAAGGCCCCTGGGTGTTATGTTCAAAGAAACATATTTTTCTAATAATTTTAGATCATAGAACACTGTTACCTCTTTGGACATCAGTCGCTCTAATTGTAAGAACTTTTCTGCTACTCCATTTTCCATAGTGATGGACCAAGGGACTGCACTGGCAATTTTGCATTCCCTTTCTCAAACAAAATCAGCAAACAAAGTTCCACAAACTGTACCTGGTATGTCAGAGCGGTCTGAACTCTTGATGGCCACCAAAATTGCAAGAAACACCAACAGTCCAAAAAAGTAGAGAAATAAAGAAACACGGCTTGATTCACCGCAATACAAAATCCACACTGACTTCAGGAAGTATAAATCATCATAAATTTATTCTGGTACGTTGGCCTTTCGCCTTCAGGGAATAATTCAAGTAAAAAATCGACCAGATACAACCAGATACAAATTGAATAATTATTTAATTACATAAATTGGATCAATTAACTATTTAGTAAAATACACACTGCCAGTCCAAGGTTAAAAACCTTTAAATACAAAAAAATATTTAAAGTGCTACCACCATACTAAACATAAATACATTTTTATTTTTATTCCTATTATATTCTAAAGAGACATAATGTTGCACAACCCATGAAGTTATATTACTATCCAACTTTGAATGCAGAAGAATATTTAAAATACTACCATCATACTGAGCATAAACACTCTTTTCATTTTAATTCTAATATGAATCTAAACAAACATAATGTTACATAACCTATAAAGTTATGTTGCTATCCAGGTTCATGCCCCTAGATGTAATGTATGATAATTTAAAATCATTCTGCATTCTAGTTTGCTCAATTCCCTTCTGAAATTCCCTGTAGTAATCCTGGGTCGTACCAAAACACTAAAAAACAACCCCCCACTGATCCATCATGTTTGGATATGAAATGAGCAGCCACTGGACTATCCAGTTTGATTCTCCTGATGTCCCCTAAGTGTTCCAAAATGTGCACCTTAACTTTCCTAATGGTTAAAGAATAATAAAAGTGCTATTGATCAAGATGGCAATATTGTTTTATATTATACTAACGTGGGGCATTTGGCAAGGTGGTTATGCCAATCAGTCAAGGTAGTGCCAATGGTTCTAAACGTCCTCTGCACACTACTCACTCCATACCTAATGGTGTAAGGCAGACACATACTGTTTAATATAAGGCATGTGACATGTATGCTGAAACACCAGGCGAAAAATGTGCATAGTACTGTGATGCAACATTCTGCTGCATGAGGCATGATTCAGTAATGTACATCCATGTACCCAAGTCTACCACACTGCTTCTTGAGTGGACTGACTGCTGCTTTTTCTTCCATCAACCACATAATATTAAGAAGAGCAAGATTTTCCAGTTCTTCATGCATGAGAACTTTAAGCAGCATCAGCTAGGGAATTATGATGACTGCTTTAGAAAAATTAATGCCTAGCTTGGCCTTAGTACTGTCCAGTGTTATGGCATTATCAACATGGAGCCACAATGTAAGTATCACTACAGTGACCTGAAGGAGCAATACCCTGACCTGCCCAAGTGACGTAAGTCAGTCGTTCGGCAGATGCAGCAGGGGATGCACTGTAATTTTGTATGGTCATTTATCCCTTACTGTCTTCACTGCTGTTCACCTCAGTGTATTTTATTTACCACCTGCTGAGGAGCATCACTTGAATATGGCTAGCTGCTGCAGAAGGCAGAAACAGACAGTGGGAAGTTTATTTGTTGTATAGCATTCCAGTAAACAACTATAATAGTTCATGACATAAGTGTCTTATCAGGGTTGGCATAATGGTTAAGGTGTTTACCTAACAAACGGGTTGGGGTCAGTGGCTTGCATAATGATTATGGTGTTTACCTTGCAGGCACAAGGTACAAAGTTTGATTCTCACTTTGGGAAACAAAGCTATACATAAAAAAATGCTCCCTGTGATCATTAACCTAGTAATAACCTACAAACCTTGGTGTCTCTCATATGCAGGTCCAGTTGAGCAAGAGTAGGAAGAAGTGTGGCTACTTTGACCTCATTCTCTAACAATCTCTGCATCTGATGCCAGATTACCAGTGGCCTCTGTGTCTGCCTGTCCTGTGGTGGATGATGTCTCCTGTCAGAAGTGTAGCAATCTGGCACTCCCTTCAACACTGAAAAGATGTGGTCCTCTGTCTGAAGAGCAAAATAGAAAAGTCCTCTACCCCATGGAGAACTAGAAAACCTCAGTCTTGAAGTCCTTCTCTCTTTTTAAACTGTAGCAACTGCTTGCTATATTTGTAGCAAGCAGCTGCCTCATTCCTAAAAATCTGACTAAGACCCAGCAGACCCAGGTTCAATTAGCAGCTTAGGTGACTGATGGAGTGGCACAAAGGGACAGGCATGAGAGGGTGCTTGTTAGTGATGGCCCCTAAGGGGAGGTGTAGTCCAAAGTGGGGATTTGCCCTCAGATGTAATCAATGAACTTGGGGGGGCAAGGAAGGGAAAAGTGGGTAGGAAATATAAAATAACAAAAACACAGTATGGAAGCACAAACAACTGAGCCTCCAGAATACCCTTAAGATCTGTGATTGGCCCCAGTAACACTGGAGTAAGTCCAGGGGGTGTGGTAGGAGGATGGCTGGTAGACCTGGTGTGGGCGAGGATCATTGGGGTCAGGCCAGTAAAAATGAGGTCCAAGGAGACAAAAAAAAAACAGAAATAAAGTTTTGATTATTAATCTGTCAACTTGTTAAATGCACATTGTATTAACAGTAAGTACAGGAGAACGTAGAAGGGAAGAAACTGAGCTGACTAAATAAATATTTATAGCTTGATGGAGCCGTGAGGAGAAAGATGGTCTTTCAGACACTTCAAACAGCAATTCCGCTCTATACAGGTATGCTGTACTTCTCCGTGAATCCCAATCAGTAAAATGACTTTATCCCACTAAACTCAATGCTAATTAGAACTCCAAATTAAGAAAACTACATAAAAATAGATAAAGAAACCATCTGTGGGGGGGGGGGTGTCTTAGCTCTGCAAACCATGAAACACCTGTACTGTGGTACTTGAGACCTCATTTTTTGATGTGTGATTTCCCTTCATATCAAGAAAGTTGTTCTCTTAAATCTGCAATTCAGATTTCCTGAATAAGTCTACACATGTGGCAGACTGCCAACACATTTTCAATAATATGTTTTGTATGTATGCACACACACACACACACACACACACACACACACACACACACACACACACACACACACACACACACATATATCTATATATATATATATATATATATATATATATATATATATATATATATATATATGGATCTAGGACACTCTACCAAATGCCTGTTTCACCGAAAGTGAAACGGGTGAGCACACTTTTGCGAAAGTGTGCCAAAAAAAAAGTGAGGAAATGGCTGTTGCTGAGATCGTAGCACAGTGGGGATAAGGGAATATTCCCTTTCCCCCACTGTAGTGCGATCTCAGAGTGAGAATATAAAAGCAGGGGGGTGCAGGGGGGCTTGCCCCCTGAGTAAACGTGATTTCTGTGTATTTTTTTATTTTTTATTTTTTGTTAATTTGTTTTTAGCACACTGTCATGAAAGTGTGCTTGCCCATTTCACTTTTGGTGAAACGGGCATTCGGTAGAGTGTCCTAGATCCATATATATATATATATATATATATATATATATATATACACACAGAAACACACACACACACACACACACACACACACACACACACACACACCACACATGATTACATCTTGGATGTTTGACATGTTAAAATGTCTACACACGAAAGACTGATGAAACCATGCTGAAATTTCATTTTACTGGCAACACAAATGCCCAAAACCCAAATGAAAACAAATTAATTTTGTGATCTACTAAAGAAAATCCAACTACACCATTCAGACTAAATTTATTTGAATAGTGGAAGTGTGTGGACAGGGTCTTGAACAGTTAGGACTAGGATCAGAAAAACTAGTACTTACTAAGATCTACAAAAAGAACACCAAAGTAGTAGTTATACTGATTACACCTAGTATCCACCACTGCTCATGAAGCAAACAAAGTGTTGAGCCAGTTAACTAAAGTATCAAGCTTTACCACTGAGCATCCATTATTTATTAAGGAATGTGAGGGAGTAATGAAGCAGTTTTTTCCAGAGTATAATGACTTTTTGCTGTAGAAATAATAAATATTTTAAATGAGAGAGAGAGACAAGCTGCTGCTTCCTATTAGAGATATGATAATTTGGAAAGTTTTTATACAGATGAGTAGGAATTCAATGAATGTTGATAATCCAATTATCAATAGGCAGCATATGTATACTTGTAATATGTGTCAGGCATGTAAATATGTAAGAAACATTCCTTACACCTCGACACAAGCAATGGTAGAATATATGGTAGTGACAGTTATCATAAATGTAACACAGAGAATGTAGTGTGTTTTGAAATTTGTACTTATTGTAATGTACAAGCACAAAGGAGCTTCCCTTTGTACCACCAGCACACAACCCAACTCTCAAGAATTCCACAAGGTAGTGAAACAAATATAGAACAGAATAAAGCATAAAGAATAAAAGTAAATAAAAGGGTAAAAAAAAGTAGCAAAAATAGCTGCAGTAGCAGTTACAAGGACTTGCAATTTTACTTTCCTTTCGCTAAGCACAACGTGTAACACCACGTAGTGAGAATGAAAACAAAACAATATTAGTACAATTAGGTGTGTGTGTGTGTGTGTGTGTGTGTGTGTGTGTGTGTGTGTGTGTGTGTGTGTGTGTGTGTGTTTTACAAGTGTGTGCATGCATGAGTGTGCTTTTTTGTATGTGTGTCTGTGTATGTGAGAGAGACACAGAGAGAGTAAGGTAGCAAGAGAAAGATAGAGAGCATATGTCTTGATTTCTTTGCTCAAGAATTCTGGAAAAATCCAACCGTGATTGAGGGGCAAAGACCTAAAATGAAGGATAGTTTTACTTATAACCATTATTGGCTTAAAACTACATAAAGAAAAGGGGTTTTAATCAATATGCATTTTCCAAACAATAAAAAGTATGAAACTATAATGTCTGACTTTATTAACTGACTGCAATCCTCGGTGATTTACCAGAAAATCAACTATTTCCAAGGGACAGATAAACAATATGAAACAAAATCAGGAATGTTCTGCAAAATCAGGGGTCAGATGAGAGTAACAGTGATGGTTTGTAGTACCTTTCATGCCAATAATTTTTTCTTTCTTTTTATCACAATGAGAGGTATACTCAATCAAGAAAGTGTCTGCAACTGCTGGATGCCTTTTTGTTTTTGTGACTGTGAGTTTGCGTATATGTGTCTGTACCTCTGCTCACGCTCGCGTGTGTGCATCTGTTTCTGTGTCTATGTACGAGCCTGTCTGTGCTTCTGTGTGTGTGTGAATTTGTGTATGTATCTGTGTGTGTGTGTGTGTGTGTGTGTGTGTGTGTGTGTGTGTGTGTGTGTGTGTGTGTGTGTGTGTGTGTGTGTGTGTGTGTGTGTGTGTGTATACATATGCACACACAAGCATGTGGACATTAAAAACTTATATCATATATTGAATGTAAAATACTTCCATCATTAACAATTACATATGTTTCATAATGGAGTATTCTTATTCAAAGTGGTAGGTTCTAGACACACACTTAATACACACACACATATATATATATATATATATATATATATATATATATATATATATATAGGAGTGCTACAGAATCCTGAAAGCCCAAAATCCTGAAGACCAAAATCCTGAGACCAAAATATCAAAAGTTCAAAATACTGAAAACTCAGAATACTGAAAACACACAGGATACCAACACTTACTATATTCCAGCACAAGTACATACAGAAACATAATACCTATCAACTATATGCAGGGTAAGTGCAATCTCCAAGGTTGATATATTTAAGTAGCAGGGGGTGTAGGGGGTCTTGCCCCCCTGTGTATACTTGGAGAAGAGTAATATGGTTTGTCTTTTATTTGTTTCTGTATGTACTTGTGCTGGAATATAGTAACCCCCGGATTTACTAATCTTCTGTGCAGGACTAGCTTAGTCCTGCATGGAAGTGGGCGTTTAGCAGCAGGATGGCAGTGCGCCGTGCATATTAATGAAGGTGCACTGCCTGAGCTTCAAATCCTACACAGAGCGTGTAAAAGTGCAGGGGGTGTGTCTAAGAGCAGAGCTTTCAGAATATACATGCCATCACAATGAAGAACAGCAGAAAGACCAAAAGAATGAGCGAGACCTCTCATAGGTGTCTGCTTATCCCCAGTAACATCCCCCCACATGTACAACAGCAATAGTAAATACAAAGAAAATAAATATACCATTTATTTTTTGATGAATCCGATTAAAGTTAACCGTAGGTGCGTGGGTTTGCCCATCGCTTAGCTACAGTTAATGCAGCTTAAATGGCTGAAGAGGATAACAAGGAAGATATATGCAAATGAAGCAGCATAGCAATAGTGTAGTGGGCAGAGCATTCGCCTTATGAGCAGGCACTCCCGGTTCGAGTTCCACTGCAGCACATTCAATTTTCCAGGTCAAATCATGTTATGACCAATATTTTAGTTGCATAACCTACTGAGTAACATATATTTGTGAACTTGAGTATTGCATTAAATGCAGATATGAGGTGTCAGTGTCATAATGTTGCAAAGTCCACAGATAATCACATGTGTCCCATACAGTATATGTACACAGGAATCATGGATACAAATGGAAGGTAAAATGTGTAATGAATGATAACTCCATACAGCTTCCAAATCCCCCACCTTCCCAAGAACCATTAGACATTATTGTCTAAATCAGTGCAGTTGTAAGCAGGAGTAAGCACTAGTAAGCAAGTGTAAGTACTATTAAGCAGTAGTAAGCATATGTAAGCACTAGTAAGTGGGTTTAAGCCCATTTGTGCAGGGGTAAGCAATGCGTACACAGGTTAAGCAATATTGAAGCCAACTCTCTGTAAGCATATTTAACCGGAGGTTAGCATTGCTTACCCTCGTGCAAAACCATGCAAACCCGCTTAAACTGCTTAAAAGTGCCTTAATCACTCTGTATCCAATGGCCCTTGTTCTGCCCAGCAACAAAATAAACAGCCTTGCAGGTCTTGAACCCAGAACCCTATACACTATAGTTACAGTAGTTAACAACCAAGCCATCACAGCAGTATATAAGAATGAGGTATCACCAAACAAATCCTCAGTATAATAAAATCAAACTGAACATATGAAAGGAATCAGTATACAGTCAAATGTTCTATAACCCACTACATAACAGAAATATGTGAACTGGAGTTCTGAAGTACGCCCAGATGTGAGGTATAAATGTAATAGAGTGTTGAAGTCCCCTACTAAACACAATGACCCCATACAGTGTATGTACACATGAATCATGGATACCAGACATATATATATAAGATGTAATAAATAATAAATCAATGCCAAAAAGCAAATATAATGCAAAGTCAAATTTAAGCAACGCCAAGCATTGCACAGGCCAGCTTAGGAGGTATAAGCAAAGTTTAGGCCAGCTAACTCAATGTACCCAGTGGTATACCCCTTTAAACAATGCCAACCTTAGGTAAGCAGGTTTGCTCATAGCTTAGCCTTTTCAAAATTGGCCAATCATGGCAAAGTGCAGGAATTCAGCCCTACTTAAACCCAACAAGCAGGAATACAACTCATAACTGGTTGTAGCTTCCCCTTGCTGGCACCATGGCAGAAAGGGGAGAGGGAGTGCACTTCCGGGTGCAGTGATGGGGCATCCAGGAGTCCAGAGTCATGGCTGGACTCCTTGTCAAAGACCATGAGCAGAGACTGCTGTAGGACCATTACCAGGGTTCCCAATATAAGGCAGAAGCCTGGGACCATCTCACCCGTGACCTCACCAGTGCCACTGGCATACCCCAAACTGGTGAGCAGGTCAGGCATCACTATGCCGACCTGAAGTGGCGTAAGGGGGACCTCTTGAAGCAGTGGATCCAAGAGGTTAGGACAGCAGGGGCTGTCCCAGCTGTGTGTAGGTTTCACTCCACTACATGTGTAATAATTACCCGCTCATGTATATTATGGATAGGTATTGCTAAATATTCCTCTTATGTCCTTCACAGCAGCAAGTGAGCGGGCCGTGAGCCAGGAAGCCCATGGCTGCTGCCTGGAGAGGTTGCGACATGAGGCAGGTCAGTAATACTCTTGCATGTACTAGGATATAAATCTAAAAGCATTAGTAAGGTTGTTTAAGGCAAGTACAGCATACACTGGGGAATATGGCAGGAAGAGTCTCATATAGTTTGTATGTAAATAAAAGCATAATAGCCTGACAGTAAAGGTCTAACTGCTGGACTACAAATGTATACTCTGGTATCATATGGTAATGTAGATTTGCAATCACTAAATAGTACTGTTGTATTAAGCACTGTTACCCACACTATGCAACATAAATAAAATGTGTAGGAATGTCTGTATATGACTGGTGTAATCCCCAGAGGTCATTTAGTACAACTGAGAGACACATAGAAAACAGTGAAAAGGCTGACAACAAAATCCAAATAGCACAAGCAACTGAGATGTGAACTGTTGTATTTTTAGCATACACAGCCATGGTTCAAATCCTGGCAGTGGTAGTAGTCTGCATACAGAATCATACCCCACAACTGTACAGATATGTCCAGAATGTCCAGTAAAGTGGCCCATACCTGCTGCCTGTCACCCTGTCTCCCTGGGAAGTCAGTGGGATGATCCCAGATGTTTAGGCAGAAAACAGGGAATACAACTGATTGTCAGACACCTATGAGAACAAACCTGTCACTCTAGCAACTCCCAAAACTGTTATGAGAGTAATAAGCCAAGTATGTCCTATCTACATCCCCATGTTGTCAAGCTGTGACTAGAGTGTGTACAGTAACAGAGTGAGATGTATGTGCATAATACTAATGTGTAATCTGGAACTTTGTATGGCAACATTCAGATAGTGCTAACAAACATTGCTCCCACAGGTACGTCGGATACGAGCACTGTGCCAAGAAATAAAAAGCTTGATACCCTGTACTGGTACTGTTTACTCTGGTATTGTATGGAATTGTGAGTGTTACAGTTGCTCTGAATAATAAGGTATCACTGATCACTGTCACCTATACTGTGCTACATAATATAACTGTGTAGGAAAGCCTGTATAAGAGTGCTGTAAGTCACTAAAGGTTGAAGAAGGCAATAGTCTAGATATGTCCCGGTTCACCTGCATCTGGTCAAGACATGGCTAGAGTCTGTGCAGACAGAGATGAACAGGTATGTGCACAACATCAACCTAGAATCTGTGAGTATGTGGAAAAACAGTTAGTGTTAACAAACATTTTCTCCACAGGTATACCAGGTAATAGGTGTACACTGCAGGTAAAACCAGTTAATGTATAAAGATGATGACAGCCATATCACTGTCCAAACTAATGCAATAAGGTAGTGTAGTAATACTTGTGAGGTACAGATAACAGCACTGACTAGGAAAGTAATGCAAACTACAGGAATATACTAGTTGTTAATTGACATCTTTCTCTCCACCCCATCATATCCAACAATAAATTAAATACCCACCTCAACCAGTATGTGATGACTTCACTGTTCTGTTGGGACATATGTCCTATTGGTTGATTTTTATTTTATTTATTTTATTTTACATTTGTTGACCTGGCTAGTCTAACTGGATATATGTCCATTTTCAGTAGAGGCCCGGGGAGAAAAGCTCCATGACACACATGATAATAAAGTTGCAGGACAATATAAAATGACTTCAGATGTGTATACAAGTACAAAATTGGATAATGCAGAAATAATACAGAGAGGACATAATACCATATGAAATGCATTCAAAATAGCAAGTAAGTACATTACTTAATATAGAAAAAAGGGGAGGTATACAGGCTAATTCCATATACAAGTACGGTACAATAAAACCATCCAGGAGAGTCTGCATTCTCAGAACAGGTATGTGAATTATATATGCATGTAATTGACCTTAGTACTTGGTCCATAATAATGGGATAGATGATGTGGAATGATTTATATGTGCCTTCAAGTGTTGCTGTTGTAATGATGTTCAGCTGAACAACTGCTAAGGACAATAGAGTCCATAACTCTGGGTAGTCGGCCATACCCATCAACCATGCAGAGCAGCACTGACTGATAAGATGTAAGCCATCATAGTTTGTGTTGTGCAATGGGAAGTATGTATATTGCATGGCCAATAGCTGGTGGTGGAAGTAATACCATTATGATGGCCATGTGGGTTTCACAGCCCACCTCCGGCAGGGTACTCAGGTTAACCTGTATTGTAGCATGCAGGAATGCCATAAGTGTGTAATAGGGTTACCTGCAATCTGGCCCTACATATACCCTGTAATGTCAGGCTGTGTCCATATGTGGCACCTGTTTGTGTTGTAGCAAGGCAGAACAGTGCAGCTGTGCAGGAAGGGGTTGTGAGATTGTGGACCTGATGTCTGAATGTACCCCACATATAGGTATGCATATGTGTACATATATATATATATATATATATATATATATATATATATATATATATATATATATGTCCGCAAATATACAGATACCCATGTGTAGACATACATATGAGCACATATATACAACATCACATATATCTACACGTATATAGATATATACCTATATGCACATGTCTACATATATACAAACACGCACACAAACATATATGTATGTAAATACATGTCCTCTATATCACTACCACAGTGCTGCATGCTATGTGCGAGGAAACAGCTCACATAGCAATACACACAGATATCTACAGCTGGTAGTGTGTGCAACATGGACAGGTATGTCACATGTGAACCCCTTGTTAGGACCACATTGCCCTTGTCTGTGAAGTATGGAATGGGAATATGGGGAAGTATGGCAGGTACAGTTGTGGAGGTGGTCAGGATTGCTAGATATAGAGGGCAGCCTACAGTGGTTGTATGAGACACATGGTGGGTAAACACCCTGGATGGTGTGTGTGGTCTGTGACGTGGATGCCCCATGGGCCCCAATATGGACACAATGGGAACAAGCCTCCCACCCACTGCTACTCACAACAGCAGTCTACGTCCTGAAGGTGCCTGGCCTGGAGGCTGAGCAGGAGGAGCATATCAGCCCTGTGAATGTGTACTGGGTGCCTCGGAGTGATGTAGCACATCTGACATGTGTCTTTGGAGCCAGTTATGGAACAGACCCAGGACCTGAAATCAGAGGACAGGAACATGTCTGTGTGTGCCCCCAGGGGGAGACAACATCCCCTGGGTTGGTTCCACCTGACGGTATTTCTGGACCACTACATGAGGAGGCCCCAGGATGAGCGACACGTGATGTGGCTGGGTAATATGGCCAGATGAGTTCGGAGAGGTGGTTCTGCTGGCTAATAGAACATATACATGCTATTGTGTCACTGTTATAGAACATATGTTGGTAGTAATAGTCTACACAATCCCAGAACATGTCCAACAGCATGCATAGATAACCACAATAACACAGAATGTCAGATGTGCAGCACACACACATAGCAAGCATACCACAGGCATATATGGAACCATTGTGGCCCTGACAATGGCAAGCAGGTGAATAGTCTGTAACAGGCCAGCAGTGATAGTGTCCACACAGGAAACATGGCTACAAACACATTGCACAAAGTGTGGTACAGTACAATATCTGCCCCACTGGTAGGTATGCTGTAGCCTTACCTATTGAGTTGTGTGTACAGTTTGTTGTCACTGATATGGTGGGGGGTGACAGTGATGTGTATTAAGAACTGTGGTAACCCTGCTGCATGACTTGCTCACACCTGTGTCCATCTTTATGTCTTTCAGGCATAATGTCTCATGGAAGGCTGCCAGCCTACACAGCAGCGGAAAATGAAATCTTGCTGAATGGACTCATACAGCACTATGTGATCTTGCTTGGCCGGGTGGCCCATGATCAGCAGGAGCAGACCGCTCTGTGGAACGACGTAGTCCACAGGGTCAATGATGTCGGACTGCACAACCGCAGTTATGAGCAGGTCCGGCATCATTGTTCTGACCTGCTTCACAATGCCCATTGGCATGCTGCTGCAGTCCGGGGGATCACCTCATCACAAGGGGGGACCATGCCATCCATCCCCCCGACACATGTGGAGGAGCTCCTGGCCAGCCTCTTGGCACCTGCCCGTCCGGCCAGCCAACAACCTCCAGACACCTTTGTGGAGGTGGGTGCCACCCACACACCAGCCGAGGAGCATGCAGGTAAGGCCACAGGGCACATCCGTAGACCACTGTTGCGTATACATCCACATCGGTACAGGTAGATCATGCATATCTGACATGTCATAGATATATTTTGTTGCTTCATAGTAGTGATAAACAGATGTCCATATGTGGTAGTATTGTGAAAATGTACTGTTGCTGTATTGTAATACTGCACCCACCCTGTAGCAATGCCACAATTGTGGCCACTGACTTTGCAACTCTCACCCTCTTATGTAGGTCCCTTCGGTATACACCAAGGCAGCAGCTTGTAACTGGTTTGTATGGTTTATGTAGATGCTTGCCAATACACTGGGCATGTAATGGCGATGGTATATTCCATGCACACATCTAACACACCTACCCAGAATGCATGCTGTACATGTGCACGTATTGTTGCTATGAAATGCATGGCATCACAGGGGTGACCATGATGAGGTATTGGAAGGGTATGTCAGACACCTGCATGATAACTAACATCCTGTCATTGCAGAATGTGTCCATAGGGAGTAACATAATGGTGGGAGACATGGCCTACAGTAGGGACATGTTTGGAACAACACCCATATACAGTGCAACACCAGTGTATATACCTGTAGGACAATGGCAACTGCTGCAGAGATTACACTATGGCATAAGGCATTACAGTGGTCCACATTATCAGCTGGGACTAGGCTGTAACATGTAGTGTTCAGTTTATGGGACACTGCAAAGTGACACATGTGTAGGGCTTACTTGTCATGTATCTGCAAAAAGGCTGAATGAGGGGGAGGGGTGTCAGCATGGCACACCAGTGCACTGCAGCAGGGATCCTAAGGATGCTAAGAATGGCTGTGTCTGCACATAGTCAGGTTCAGGACCTGTGGCAGCCATAACCCTACCCCCACAGCAATAGTGACAGCAGTGTGTGAACACCAAGGGATGTGCACATGAGTAGACCTTGCAATCGAGCAGATTAGGGGGACATGTGTAGGGCAGACTGAACATACACTGGCAAATGCAGATGGCCCACACTGGTATACCCCTGCCAGGAGTAGTGACTGCTGTAGTACACACAAGAGGTGCAGCAAACCGTCAGGATAAGGGTGTGCACACATATGCCCACATGGTGTGTATGCATCGCGGTCAGACAAACCATCAGGATAAGGGTGTGCACACATATGCCCACATAGTGTGTATGCATCGCGGTCAGCATACGCACACCTAACACATTCCGTAGACACTGCATGTGAAAGTACAGGGCATATGTCACATATCGGGCTCATGTACTGTTAAGATATGAGGTGATGTGGTCCCATGGCAGATCAAGGATGGGTGTGTCATATCAATAAGGGTGTGTATACCCCCCATAGCCATGTTATGCTCTGATGGTGTTTTACCAATATATCTGTCAATACACATATTGAGTAGTATTGAACAATTGCCTTTACTTCCATAATTGTGTAGTACTTGTTATTAATATGACTGTTGCAGCACATATGTTGTTTTATCATAATGTGCACATAGCAGACGCATACGGTGAGATACATCTGGGAGGGTATACACAACCGTGAGGTTTACACATGACAGGAATATGGATATATACATATAATAGGTTGATATATGTCTACATGTACATACACATGTATACTCATACATATGTCTGTATACACATCTGTATAGTGCAACATATATATGGCCATGTGTACATCTCTTCCTATGTGTGTATATATATATATATATATATATATATATATATATATATATATATATATATATATATAAAATGTATATATAGCTATATATGTATGCACATCCTATGTGTACAGATATGCCTATTTATGTGGGTATATATGTAGATATCTATAACTACATGTGCATACATATCTATACTGATATACCTATTGCTGTCAGTATATATGTAGATATCCATACGTATATATGCATATGTATCTCTATCTGTATATGTGTAGACATATATTGCTCTGTATATGTATATATCTGAGTGTTTATGTAAATATATATATATATATATATATATATATATATATATATATATATATATATATATATATATCCATCTATGTATGTCGATATGTATATGTGTATATATCTATACAGGTATATGGATAATTATATATACATATATGTTCACCATATGTCCTGAACATAGAGTGGAGCCCTACCTCAGCCCCAATAGTCCCAAGCTCTTAATGCAACGCAATGTCAGGTATGTTTTGCAGGTATAGTTGTAGACTATTGCTACTGTAATAGGGATTGTATTCACAGACATGTTGTGTGTGGGAGGTCACATCTGCTTTTAACATGTGTGCCATTGGCTACTGACAGACATCCTAAGGACATCATAGTACAATACCACTGCTAGCACAATAATGCTCCTGTGGACTACAGATGAGATATGGCCAATATATGTGGACAGTCTGACACATTCTGGTCAGTACAGAGGTATACACAGAACCCCTTAGTGCAGGTCATGTGGACCAAGCCTGACAATGTGGATGTTAACAGCCATGTAGATGGGTATATCACGTAAATACTGGTATACATTTGCCCACATAGGTTATGCATTCACACACTCCTGTCTGTCCTGACACATAACAACCACTGGTACAGAGGTGCCATGGCTACATACTACCCACTAGTTAGTGACATACATCTGTACAGCATCCCACTGCTTTGTCTGACATACATGACAGTTATGGTGGTCTGGCAGCAGTACATCTGGCAAGTATCTGGACATATCTCACTGGGTAAGTGCACTAAGCTGCTAGGCATGTAACAAAGCACTGTGCAGGCTACAGGCAGACTGCCACAACACTGGCCTACATTTCCTATGTGGGAGTACTCATGTACCTGCATATATATCAGGCTCTACAGGCATGTCACAGCACAGAGTAACAGACACCTGTGTGAAGGTGCATAACCACAACCAATGTGAACAGAGCCACAGCCATATATGGTAAGCTAGCGTAATATTACAGTATATGGACTATCTGATCAACACCATCCTCATATGTGCCACTCACACACTGACCCTACATATACTGGGCCACTACACAGTGTGGTTTGATGCCTGTCTATAGTATGGGACATGTATGTGTTTGTCCCTACAAACATGTAAGCCAATAGGTTAACATACAGTGGAGCAGCATGTAACATCAGATAGATCAGGACCAAGAACAATGACATCTACCACAGTCTGTACACAGGCCAAGGTACATATTCACAATACACACACTGTCGACAATCACCATAAGTACACAGACATCAGTACTGTACACAAAACCACGGAATGCCCAGTTTATGTCCTCAAATATTATCCCTACTAAACATAACATGTGTAGCAGTCTGATAACTCACTGGCTTATCAGATATGATGTTAATAAATATGGTGTACAGAACATATGCACCTCTTACTGCATGACATATGTACAAAGGATGACAGAGTTGTAGCTGGAGACACAAACACAGGGCCAATATTGACATGTTGCTGTGATAACCTCATACATTTACTGTTGTAACAGGGTTTGTTGCAACATATGTCCTATCAGGGATATGAAGTCAGTAACTCTCATGGCTGTTACCGTGTACTGACTGCAATCCTCACACTATGCTTCTGCAGTTGACAGATAGGTGTTCAAACATAAGGCATCACACACTGCCCAGTCTGCAGATGACCCTACAGATGGGGGTTTCCTCATAAACATAGCATTGACATGACAGGTATTAGAACATGTAGGACAGCCATATCCATACACACCCTGTTAAACCAACATTACTTTAAATGCAGTATAGCAACAAGTCAAGTCAGGTACATCCCCCTCCTGTGTGTTTGCCTGTTTCCACAGTGTATGTTGTTAGAGGTAAATCCCCAATCCATCTGTGATGCTGTTTGCCAAACAACAGATCTAGGTCCAGGTCACAGTGAAGGAAAAGGCCCAACACCAACATGATGTTCCTAGATATTGGAGTGTGTTTCCATGCAATTGGCTATGGGAATGTTACCACAGCTGTTCCACATGCAATCAGCTAGAGGAGGGCTGCAATTCGTGCAGAGGCCATCAGCTGATCATGAACATTGCTTACAATACACATGCTGCTGCCAAAGTAAAGCAGGTGTAAGTCTCCACATCCACCAGAGAGGGAGTGAGAGAGGCAGACAGAGGCAAAGATAAGTCAGGGAGGGGTGGGAGAGTAAAACTTAAGCATGTTTGTGTCACACACCTACCAGTACAGGGTATCAAACTCCTGACTGACTATGCATTGTTATCACATGTCTATGCAGTTATTGGATGTGCCACATAGGTTACATGTTGAGAAGCCCTCCAAATGTATATGTGATGGTGAGTGACATCTGCAACAGTAGTATGGTAGCTATAAAGTAGATGTAGTATATGTGCCTGTCCGCATGAACACGTGTCAGCATCAACACAGCTACACTCTCACAGGGACCCACACACATTGACACACTTGGCAGGGTCAGGAATACAACTCATCAATAGTTAGATTGCCACAATAAAGTACTGTGCAGGTATCACACGCACCACAGGGGTTATCCAGAGGTTATATAGGCAAAGGGCATGTGGAGGTGTCTGACATCGAACAGCATGCTTCAGTATGCCAAAGGGGGTTGTAGTGAGTGTGAATGGGTCATAGACATCATACACCACACACACACAGACACAGGGTGCCAGTACTGACATGCATGGGTGCATTGCTTCATGGGTGTGTTGGGGTCGACTGAGCCAGATGGCTATACAAGGCTATGTGATGGGTATACCTTGGCATCAGGCCACAAGACAATGGTCTGCAGTGTGGTTCAGGGGTGTAGTGTCTGGATTGGCCCACACATGTGGGTATTGTATTCACCATCCAGTCACCTGGGTAGCTATTGTGTGTGGCCATTGCTGTGCATTGTTAGCCATGCATGTGTTCCTTAGTCCATGACATGGACAGTGTCTGGGATGTGCACACATCCTACATGCATGTACAGTAACATGTGGAACTGTACCTGGGGTGTATGGCCCATGTTGTGTACACAGATTGTTATCAGATGTGCCAGTCCTGGCCTCATGTGGCAGGAACTGTTAATGGACTGCAGGTTGACCCTGCACCAACATTGATAGCATGATACAGGTATTCCCTGCTGTCAGTGGCATCTGTCCATACAAGGCATGTGTTTAAGGCATGGTATGTCCTTTGTGGGTCACATTTGATGGCACCACAGGTGTTGCAGGTGTCCAGTGGGAAACATAGGGAAGGTGCACTGTCTGCATGTACATGCCTATTGGACTGATGGACAGGGTGCCATGCCCTCTGTAGCCCACTGCAATCACACCATGGTTACTATCCGTGGGCAGTATGTAGGGTACTACCAACATAGTGGTTGTTGCCTAGACAAGTGTGTGTGTATGAAACATGGGTTGAGAGTGTTCTCTGGGTAATACAAGAGTTGCTAACTTTGTTCGCCAGGCCTTGATGTCACATGTAGGGGTATGGATTTGCACCCCAGCCTATCGGCTATTTCACATCTGTTATCCCTGTAAGGTGGACATTGTGACATATACTAGGGCCACCATATAAGAAATTTGCAAAACCCGCGCCACAATGAGTCCAGTTGTTGCACACTCACAGCCACCTCTAAACAGACATGAATGACAAGCACAGACACATACACCTGCCATGTCTGGGATTATAACTCCTACTTAACTAGCTTATCACACTACAGCAGTATACAGTTATAGGATGCACCATGGAGATTACTGGGCTACACCTTCCCCAAAGGTGTATTTCACAGTGAATGACATCAGCAGACTTGCCAAAGTAGGGCATTTGAATTGTAGTGAGTGTGACTAGCCTAAAACGCATCGCTCCCTACACAAACATAGAAAGACACACACAAACATCCACACCTGTCATGTGTGGGAATAGAACCTCTACCAGAGTTCTATATCACACTACAGCATTACGCTGTTATAGGACGTGCCATGGAGATTACTGGAGTACTTCTTCCCTAAAGGTGTATTTCACAGTGAATGATATCAGCAGGCTTGTCAAAGTAGGGCATTTGAATTGTAGTGAGTGTGACTAGCCTAAAAAGGAATTGCTCCCTACACAGACATAGAAACACACACACAAACATCCACACCTGCCATGTGTGGGAATAGAACCCCCTACAAGAGTTCTATATCACACTACAGCATTATGCTGTTATACGACTCACCTCAGGGATTACTGGAGTACTCCTTCCCCAAAGGTGTATTTCACAGTGAATGACATCAGCAGGCTTTCCAAAGTAGGACATTTGATTTGTAGTGAGCGTGAGTAGCCTAAAAAGCAGTGCTCCATACACATATAGAGAGAGAGACACACACACACACATACAGTTTCCATGTCTGGGATTAGAACTCCTATCTAACTAGTTTATCACACTACAGCAGTATGCAGTTATAGGATGTGCCACAGAGATTACTGGGCTACAGCTTTCCAAAAGGTGTATTCCACAGTGAATGAAATCAGCAGCCTTGCCAAAGTAGGGCATTTAATTTGCAATGAGTGTGACTAGCCTAAAAAGCATTGTTCTCTACACAGACAGACACACACACACACACACACACACACACACACACACACACACACACACACACACACACACACACACACACACACTTGCCATGTCTGGGATTAGAACTCCAATCTATCTAGTTTATCACACTACAGCAGTAGGCAGTTATAAGACACAACATGGAGATTATAGGCCTACATCTTTCCCAAATGTGTATTTCAAAGTGGATGACCTTAGCAGGCTTGTCATAGTAGGGCTATGGGGATGGCAGTGTGTGTGCATGGGCCATAACCCATTCATCTAGAGGTTGACACACCACATGCGGGCGCATGCAGGGTTATATTCTGCAGGTATGTGTATACAGCTGCTAGATGACTACTTCCTTGTACAGTCATGTTGCACAGCTAGCACTTGCACCACATAGTTTGTAATGCTGACAGATACTGGTGGCTAATGTCTATAGTGAGTGACATTTACACCTCATGCGGTTGTAGCTATTTGGCTGTATGCTGGGTGGGACAGGCCTCATAATGGATGGCTCCTTGTCACAGTCAAACTCTTCGACACATCTATGTACATCTACGTTTGGCTTATTATAGTGTGTTGTCCTTGGATATATGTCTGTATTCCCATCTACTGTGTGTGCAAAGCATGACTGGTGCATACTGAGGAGTTTATGCACTAACATCTGCAACTGCAAGATATGTATGGTCCACTGTTGTTTGCAGACATGGGCTTCATTTGTTTAAGTGTGTGAGCATGCCCAGTATGACCTTTCAGTATGTTGTTGTCTGACATTGCCTTCATTCCTCTAAGTGGGTGACCATGCCCAGTATGCCCTTCTGTACTGAATGTGTGGATCGAGTCCGGTTAGTTTGTACTCCAGTACAGACCTTTGTGTTATACACTACAGGTAGCAAACTGTTTTTGCAGGGTATTCATCGATCATTTGGCAATACGGGGTCAAACTGTGCAGGGGACAGTGTGTACTGTAGGTGATTGTGTCTGTGCTGCTTCAGCTGCATGGTACTGTTGTTAGCAGAGATATTCAGATGTGTACTGTTATACACTGTGATGTTTTCTGTCCTCGTGTACTGTCAGGTGGACATTCTTGCTCACAGTGATGTCTTGAGGGACAAGGGTGACTGCAGCTGTGTCCTGTATTGTGGGCAGACACCTACATATTCATGGTAAGTTATGCCATTCTAGAGGGGGAGCTGCAGACACTTGATGCTGGTTCTGTGTATCCGGTTCAGCACCTTGGTACAGTACTGGCAGAGGATCCCATACTTGTACATCCATTGACATGACAGTATGGCCTTATCTTGTTGTGGCAATACCTCACAGCTGTACAGATTCACACAGTTTACCCAGAGGCAGGGACCATGAGTCAGGACATTACCCCTGTTGTGGTGTATGGCCAGGTATGTAGCCACCCATTTATGTGTTTGCAGCCAGGGATAGTGTGTGCATGCAGCTTTGTGTCAGACCTTGCACATTCCATGCTGTCCATGCTCCCACCCCCCTCTGTTATTCTATCCCCTTCCATACATTATGCATACATTCTCTGATACTTTCCCTAAGGTTATCACTCCATCACAGCTGTGTTTTGGTGTTGGTCCACAGTTCATGTAGTGGGACATGGTGGACGTTACTGTGGTTTGTCCACATGGCCTTGGATATGGCTTATGTGGAGTGTGTTATGTTTTTATTTGGGTGTCCATGACATAACATGCATTAGCAGTACATGTGAGACACAGGCCATTGGCAGAGGCCTGTGGGCCATTTGGTGTTGATGCGGGCCAGATGTGGCAGGCCATTGCATTCTGTCAGTCCTACAGTCTCAGACAGCCATACAGTATATTCCCCTGGGGTGACAGGGTAGGTGTGCTAGGTGCTCATGCCAGTACCTTCTATCAGTCTTGATCAGGTGGTGTGGATGCTGGTAGGGTGCTACCTATGGCTAGGGACACACCTGCATGGGACGCCTGCACTGCATGCTGCATTCTTTCACTATTGCCATGTACAGGTGGGGTCATATTGTACCCATTCCCCACAGCAGGGATACAACCAGAGAGGTACCTGTGGGTGGTGTTTGGGTGAGCTGGGTGCATGTGTGCTATGGACACTATTGACACACAGATATGCATGGGGCATTCCAGTTATGCTGGCATGTGCAGGTACATCAGCTGTTTCCCAGTACATCAGTCCTACCTCCTTTGTGATCTGCAAATGTTTGGGCAGACAACACCAGTATCCCCTACTACAGGACCAGATAATGTGATGCATACCTGTTTGTACAATTCCAAGGGTGTGTCCATTTCACAGTTACACAATATATACTGTATGTCTGGGGTACTTTCCCCTGTCTACTGCTTGTATAACTAGCCCCCAGCAGCCATGCCATGTCAATCATTCAGATGGTGACACATATTACCACCATACATTTACAATGGCTTAATGCTAGCATGTGTTATACTGGTGGGAATTGCCTTTTGCACTGCAGTTGTGAGGACATGGCCCTGTCATCAGCAGTAGTGGTCAATGGCCACCAGGTCATACCTCAACATGCAAACATACTGACAACTCTCACACAATATGAAACACGAACCAACCTAACACACACATACCTGCATATTGTGCAAATGCTACAATCTATCCTGCTACCTTGGCCACCTCTGGGCATCTGTGTTCCACTGGTGTATTATACCTCCACATACATGTTACTACATGTCTACATAGGGTTGTGGGGGAACACACCTGGCTGTTTCTACATTTCTACACAGAATTGGGGGAGGCACACCTGACTGTTACTACATTTCTACACAGGATTGGGGGGGGGCACACCTGACTGTTACTACATTTCTACATAGTATGGGGGGCACACCTGACTGTTTCTACATTTCTACACATAAATGGGGGGGCACACCTGACTATTTCTACATTTCTCCACAGGATTGGGGGGGCACACCTGACTGTTTCTACATTTCTACACAGGATTGGGGGGGGGCACACCTGACTGTTTCTACATTTCTACATATGATGGGGGGGCACACCTGACACTTGTACACATTTTCTATGGCTGTACTGGTATGTTGGGTACTCAATTTCATTCTGTATTCTAACCTATCATGCTGACTAGAGGCATATCAGTGCACTACAGGTCTTAAGTTTGATTGACCTACATATTAGTTTCTGACTTCCTACCCTTCAGAAATAACATCCCACTGCCTGACCTGATGTAGTCTGTCTGTGTAGGCCTGGGGGGGGGGTTGGTTACTCATAGGCATCATTCAGAGGCCATAGCACAGCCTTTGTTTGTGTTTGTCTACACCTGTCCTGCTGGCTGAGACTGTTGTTGGGTATGTGAACCTCCCTGACTGGCATGTGTGAGTCATATGGACACACATGTGGCCCAGCACATTTCCTGCAGTGGGTTTTGTTGCCCTGTGTAGTACTGGCTACTGTGGTGACACCTATATTTGTTACAGATCTCATGGTGCCACTATAGGTGTCTACTATCTGCTGGCATCCTATTCAGCCACCCGATTCCCTTGCATGCTCACATCCATACCATAGATACAAGTGACTACACATACTACTCCAATCAGCAATCGGTAAGGGGAGTGACTTACCTTGTGGGTGTGCCAGTATTGAGGATGATGCTGAGGGCTGCCTATGTCAGATGCACATAGTACACTCCCTATACATGGTTGAGAACAGGTAGTGTCATGTTTGGCATCCCTTTTACTGTATGTGCGAGTCAGAGAGAGGTGTCATTCCCTGGGTCCCTACTGTGTCAGCATATGTGCTATGCATTGCCTCTTTGCCAAGGCCATGGCATACTGGGCACATGTCCATCTGCCTACTGGGGCAGGCTCAGGTTGTTCCTCTGAGTCACTCTGTGCCAGTGCAGGCCTTGGCATTGGTGGGGGGCTGTGTGGCCCTGCCCCATGCTGTTCCTACTGCAGCTGTTTCTGAAGGATCTTATTGTGTAGCATGGCACATATGATGACAATTTGGGTACATGTAGCTGGTGAGTACTGCAAGGCTCCACCGGATGTGTCCAGGCACCAGAACCATGAGCATCCCAAACACACGCTCTATTATGATTCTGGTCTGTGCGTGTGCCTCATTATGGCGTTCTTGTTTGGGTGTGTGTGTATTTCTGATGGGTGTCATCAGCCATGGCTCCGATGCATAACCAGCATTCCCCAATAAGGGATGTCCCCATTGGCAAATCTCTGGTACAGCTGCCTCACATGCCAGATATGGGAATCGTGATAACTTCCAAGGCAGCCAGCGCACACATTCATTATAATACCCTGGGCATTGCACACAACCTGGCAGTTGATGAAGGGGAAGCCCTTGCAGTTGATGTAGACCATACCCCGCTCATCGGGTGGTGCTTTGATGCATATGTGCAGTCTATAGCATCCACCACCTCAGGGTATTCTGCTATTTGGTGGAAGAGACGCATATTGCTGGCCAACACCTCATGGGTGTTGAGGAAATATACATGCTCACCTGCATGTGCTGACATGGCATCCAGGAATTGGTAGAATACTCTGAATGCTGATGCCTGTGAGATCCCCATGATATCCCCAGTTGGGCTTTGGGAAGTACCTGTGGCTAGTATTCCTAGGCCTACACATACCTTAGTATCCACTGGGATGGTTTCCCCTCTGTTAGCTCTTTGTGTCAGGCATGACCGGCACAGCTCAGCAATTTGCTGTAGGAGGTCCCTGTCCACCCTATAGCACTCCACTATCTCCAGCTCATGCAGCCCCTGGTAAGTTACCTTGGGTCTGTACACTCTTCTCCGTCTCCTCACTGTGGGTTGGTCGACAGCATTCTCAACCTCACCACCCTCAGCCTCTTCCACATGTTGTTGTATGATAGCTGCTGCAGCCCCTATCATTTTGTTGTTTTCTTTGTTAAACGTTCCCCGCTTGTATACACCGATGGTGTAGAGTATGGGAAAAAAACAGCGGGGAAGGTGTTTTCATAGTTTATAGTAGTGTTTTGGGCTGGGCTGGCCTGCTGCCTGTGCAATTGGCTGATTCTGATACATTTCACCTGCCAGCTATGCTAGTTCTCCTAGATTACCTTCCTACTGCTGTTTCCCCTTCCCATTGCCTTCCTGTTTGAGCCCAGGGGCACACCACGCAAACAGTGCTGAAATGTGCACAGAGTTGCTATTTCCTGGTTTACTTTTTTTTCCCTTTAAAATCCGGTGCACGGCACTCACACCCGCTTAGGCAATGTAAAGAGTGCCAGTCAGCCTCAGACACACCCCCCTTGCTTAGCTCTGCTAAGCTAGGAGCAAGCCCGAGCCACAGAGCTCCAATCCGCTTACAGTTTGCCTGACACACCCCCCTATGATGTCAGCTAACTCCTAGGCTTGCACCAAACTATTCCTGCTCTTACATTTTTGGGTGCTGACTAGCATGCGGGGGAAATCTGGGATTCAGTATCATCCCCCTCATTTGCATAGGATTGCCTGCTAATGCATAGTTACATGTCCCACACTGAGCCTCCCCCCTTAGCAACCACTATTCACTGGCCATGTTATCTTCTGCCTGGCATTGAGTATAATGGCAAAATAGTGATTTTGGTTAGAATGCTTATTGCATGTTTTTTTTTTTCTTATTTTCCCCCCAATCCCATTTGCATGCCACTGCCCTAAGCTTAAATAGCCAAGATTGGCTAAAAAAATAAAAGTTGATTTTTTTTTAATTTTTGCAAGTGTTTTCCATGCCAATGGCCTTATAATTGGCCATTGGCATGCTTTCTACTTGATATCCACCCTTTATTTGGAGCTTTCATGGCTCCGTTTTATAATTTGCAGAAATGTACTCTGTTACTGGCGGAGTACCTTTCTACAGATTACACTAGTCCTGCACTGCCAGTTTCCAGGTTCCTGGATCGCAAATTCACCTCATTTGCATGGATTTCTCCTGCAAATGGGGTAATTTGCATACAGGGGCTGAGTCCGTGCAAGACTAGTGCAGGAGTGCTCATGCAAGACCCTACAGATTATTTCTGGATCGCACGGCAGACATTGCCTGCTGGAACTCCTGCACTTGTCCTGCACGCCATGCAGGGCTTTCAGAATCCGGGGGTAAGTGTTGGTATCCTGTGTGTTTTCAGTATTTTGAGTTTTCAGTATTTTGAACTTTCGATATTTTGGTCTCAGGATTTTGGTCTTCAGGATTTTGGGCTTTCAGGATTCTGTAGCACTCCTATATATATATATATATATATATATATATATATATATATATATATATATATATATATATATATATATATAAAAGCATGTGTATATATGGTTTTGTTCTTTGCAAGGAAAAGTGACTGAATGGTGTAAGTGGGATTTCTGTTATAATGCCAAAACGTTTGGCTGTGGTAAAAGTGTTGGCATTAGGTTAGGCATGTGTATGTGAATATTTACATGTTAAGGTTAGAGTTAAGGCTGAGTGAGGGAATATATTTGGTGTGTGCATGAGTGTTTGTGGGTTAGAGTTGGAGTAAGGGCTAAGGGGACAGATTTAGTGTTGTGTGTGTGTGTGTGTGTGTGTGTGTGTGTGTGTGTGTGTGTGTGTGTGTGTGTGTGTGTGTGTATACATGTGTGCACCTGTGTGTGCTTTCATATGTAGAGAGTGTCTGACCTGACTCATAGTGGTTGTGTTATGAAAAGGGTTTTTCTAAGGTAATGTACAGAATTAAGGTTAAGACAGGGGATGGGGGCTGGTTAAAAATAAGTCTGTTTTCTTAAGGTGGTGCAGGGGAAGAAGCAGGATATTCTGTTACCATGATGTGAAGAACTATATACATTTGGCACATCATTCTTCACCACATATTTTGAAAGATGTTCCTTCTTTAAAAGCTGAGACAAACTGCTCAGACACATTATGTTTATAAGTCTGTCATATGTGAGTGTTTCTAAGTGAAGTGTTTAAATTCCAATAAAAAGTCATAAACCCCACTCTGTGTTAGAGGTGCATTGTGGGACAGGAATAACACTATGCAAATAGTTTGCAGAACTGACTTTTCCTGCACTTTTATTGATGTTGAGTCCAGACCAAGAATGATATCATCAGCATAGCCTGTATCCATACAAAACTACTAACCTTGCTAAAGATGTTTTGGTACATTTATCATTTAAAGCCGCACTAAGTACATTAATTGACTAAAGAGATGTTAATGAAGTTCAGTTATCACTGACATGATAGATAATTTATCCATGAATGTCACGAATACTGTTGGACAAATTGTTTAATTTTTCTTCCATTTGCCACTTTTTGCATGTTTATAAAGTTAAATAAGGGAATGAACTGAGCTGCACTGTACATCATACATCTCAAAGTCCATTAATGCATAGCATTCTTAGAAGTGTGTCAAGTAGTCTTGCTATACCCACTTTTTAATAAGTTGGCCATTTCAGTTTTTTTTCTTGTACTCTACAATACATATATAATAACTGACATCTCTCTTCTTTTCTTGCACATAGGTATATTTAGATGCACACAAAGTTTACTGTGTTAAACTGTTGACATGTTGGTATGGGCCTTTAATTCTTCAAATGTTCTTTTAGATAAATATAGTTCTTCACATATAGCATGTAAAATTATTTGGATTCATTCATTCATTTTCCAGTATCAACTTAATCCTATTCTGGGTCACTTGGATGCAGAAAGAAAGGCATTGATTAGTTCTGGATAAGACAATGGACCACTGCAGGATAGCAGTTCACATGATGCACATACTGTGGGCAATTTAGAGACTTATAAATTCACCTAATGGTGTATCCTTAGGATGTGTAAGGAAATCAGAACACCTGTTTTAAAAAACACAGAAACAGAGGCAGGACAAACCCACTCCACACTGAAAGCACCTGGCTAGGATCTAAACCAATGACCAAGAGCTGTGAAGTAGCACGACTAATTGTACTAATCACAATGTGTCCTAAATTTTTCTACTTATTTTTTAATACTGTCAGACTGTAGACAATACATTTCTTTAAAATGACAAAACTCATTCATCCAAGTAGTTTGCATGCATGAAATGACCAAACAATGTTTTCTTGAAAAGTGGCATAACTAACCATACATCCATTTTTGTTGCTATGAGTGGTAAGATAGTCAAAACAGAACTATGAATAATTGCAACAAAATTAGTGTTTTAGTTATTGTTGTAGAACATCTTTCAGAAGGTTTAGTTACCAATAAGTCCTTCTCCCTTTGCATATAAAAATGCCATTGGATGACACATTTTCTGAGAACAATGTGGTACACACTTAATGTAATACTCTTTTATTAACAATGTAAACATGCTAACCACAGGTGCTTTTTTTCATCTGTGACTGAGGAACACTGTCTGGTTTACTGATTTCTTCAGTCACATTGTAAACAAATTGAAACTGACAGAATCAAACCCAGTACTACAAGAGACAGCTTATTAGCTCTTCATAGTCTTAATCCTCTGTACTAAACTGTATGTTATCAATGTGACAAAATGAAAATAAAAAATTCAACCATTAAAGAAAATTTTCTGACTGGCTGTTACATCTGTTTATAATGTTCTATTTTCAAATTAACATGTAATTTAATAATAACCATTTGTTAACTAGGTAGGCCAGCCAGACGCACAGTCACTTTTCAGGGTCAACAGTTGATTAAGTGACTTGCTTAGGGTCACAGAGTTGACAAATTAGGGCTGATGGAATCAAACCCTGCACCACAGGGCCTGCAGCTCACAGCCTTAACTCTGTATGCCAAATGTCAGATTAGATATAACATTTTCACTTTTCTACAAAAAGAAAAAAAAAGCATTGCTCAGCTTTTGCATGCTAGATCCAGGTTTTCTGGTTAGATTTATTTATGTATTTATTAATTTATTTATGTTTGTTGACCAGGAAAGTCCAACCAGGCATAGCCCATTTTCAGTGAAGGCCCAGGGTGAAAAGTCACATCACAATACATTTATATTAACAAGTGAATTTCAGACAGTTCTCAGAAAAACAATAAGATACATTCCTCAGAAAAAGCAAACATAGTTACGAGACAGATATATAAAGTATTTACATCAACATTGATAAGTCTATGCAATTCTTATAGCTCTAAAATCTTGCAGGAAGTAAATGGATTGATACTGTACAAGAGAAAACGTAAAGTAGTTTAGTGTTCTTAAATTTCAGTAAAGAAAGGTGTGCAAGGAGTTTATGTTACATAATGAAGTAAGTTATAAAATTATGTAAGTAGCCAGAGTTTAGGATTATATAGGTGTGTAAAGAGCTCAAGAGATATATTGAAGCAAGTTATAAAATGATGTAGGAGGGGCTGGAAGATACTAGTATTGTATAGAATAGTAGTAATAGCATATTACGGACAGAGCAGGGTATACAATTAGTTCTATTTAGGCTGCCTGTTCCAGATTGGTATATCTAGAAGGTTTATAACTTGGGTATACAGCAGATTTATGAGACGGATAGAGCAATGGATAGAAGCAGTTAGAAAAAGAGAAAAATGAGAAGTGGTGTGTAAGAGGGTGGTAAAGAGGGGTGTATTAACTCAAGTGAAGGAGGGAAAATTGTTAAGTAGGGGAGGACAGAAGTTTGTGCTTTAACTAGAGGTGCCAACCTGGTGATAAACAAGCATGACCAAGACCTGGTAAGGTATTATTTGAGCTGGATTTTATAGCTTGAGAGATTGTTAATCATTTTTACTTGTGTAGGGATGATGTTCCAGAGCTTGGAGAGTCTCTCAATGAATTATTTGCTTTAGTAGCACTTACTAAAAATTTATTACCACAACCGGGGTCTCTTGTGGGGCAGTAGGTTAATAATAGGTTTTTAATGCAGGGCATTTTCAGGATAATATATCAGTTTGTATGCCATAATTAACTGACAGTTATGTAGTTATTAAACTCTAGCCAGTTTAGCTGTTTTAAGGCTTGGTAGTATGTTATGTAGTTATTAAGCTCTAGCCAGTTTGGCTGTTTTAAGGCTTGTAGTATGTTATGTAGTTATTAAGCTCTAGCCAGTTTGGCTGTTTTAAGGCTTGTAGTACGTTATGTAGTTATTAAGCTGTAGCCAGTTTGGCTGCTTTAAGGCTTGTAGTATGTTACGTAGTTATTAGGCTCTAGCCAGTTTGGCTGTTTTAAGGCTTGTAGTATGTTATATAGTTGTTAGGCTCTAGCCAGTTTGGCTGTTTTAAGGCTTGTAGTATGTTATGTAGTTATTAAACGCTAGACAGTTTGGCTATTTTAAGGCTTGTAGTATGTTTTGTAGTTATTATGCTCTAGCCAGTTTGGCTGTTTTAAGGCTTGTAGTATATGTAGTTATTAGGCTCTAGCCAGTTTAGCTGTTTTAAGGCTTGTAGTATGTTATGTAGTTATTAAACTCTAGACAGTTTGACTGTTTTAAGGCTTGTAGTATGTTATGTAGTTATTAAGCTCCAGCCAGTTTGGCTGTTTTAAGACTTGTAGTATGTTATGTAGTTATTAGGCTCTAGCTAGTTTGGCTGTTTTAAGGCTTGGTAGTATGTTATGTACTTATTAAGCTTTAGCCAATTTAGCTGTTTTAAGGCTTGTGGTATATGTAGTTATTAGGCTCTAGCCAGTTTGGCTGTTTTAAGGCTTGGTAGTATGTTATGTAGTTATTAAACTCTAGCCAGTTTAGCTGTTTTAAGACTTGTAGTATATGTAGTTATTAGGCTTTAGCCAGTTTAGCTGTTTTAAGGCTTGTAGTATGTTATGTAGCTATTAAGCTCTAGCCAGTTTAGCTGTTTTAAGGCTTGTAGTATGTTATGTAGTTATTAAACTCTAGCCAGTTTAGCTGTTTTTAAGGCTTGTAGTATGTTATGTCGTTATTAAGCTCTAGCCAGTTTGGCTGTTTTATGGCTTGTAGTATGTTATATAGTTGTTAGGCTGTAACCAATTTGACTGTTTTAAGGCTTGGTAGTATGTTATGTAGTTATTAAGCTCTAGCCAGTTTAGCTGTTTTAAGGCTTGTAGTATGTTATGTAGTTATTAAACTCTAGACAGGTTGGCTGTTTTAAGGCTTGTATTATTTTATGTAGTTATTAAGCTCTAGCCAGTTTGGCTGTTTTAAGGCTTGTAGTATGTTATGTAGTTATTAAGCTCTAGCCAGTTTGACTGTTTTAAGGCTTGGTAGTATGTTATGTAGTTATTAAGCTCTAGCCAGTTTAGCTGTCTTAAGGCTTGTAGTGTGTTATGTAGCTATTAAGCTCTAGCCAGTTTAGCTGTTTTAAGGCTTGTGGTATGTTATGTAGTTATTAAACTCTAGCCAGGTTAGCTGTTTTTAAGGCTTGTAGTATGTTATGCAGTTATTAAGCTCTAGCCAGTTTAGCTGTTTTAAGGCTTGTAGTATATGTAGTTATTAGGCTCTAGCCAGTTTAGCTGTTTTAAGGCTTGTAGTATGTTATGTAGCTACTAAGCTCTAGCCAGTTTAGCTGTTTTAAGGCTTGTAGTGTATTATGTAGCTATTAAGCTCTAGCCAGTTTAGCTGTTTTAAGGCTTGTGGTATGTTATGTAGTTATTAAACTCTAGCCAGGTTAGCTGTTTTAAGGCTTGTAGTATATTATGTAGTTATTAAGCTCTAGCCAGTTTGGCTGTTTCAAGGCTTGTAGTATATGTAGTTATTAGGCTCTAGCCAGTTTGGCTGTTTTAAGGCTTGGTAGTATGTTATGTAGTTATTAAGCTCTAGCCAGTTTAGCTGATTTAAGGCTTGTAGTATGTTATGTAGTTATTAAACTCTAGACAGTTTGACTGTTTTAAGGCTTGTGGTATGTTATGTAGTTATTAAGCTCTAGCCAGTTTGGCTGATTTAAGGCTTGGTAGTATGTTACATAGTTATTAAGCTCTAGCCAGTTTAGCTGTTTTAAGGCTTGTAGTATATGTAGTTATTAAACTCTAGCAAGTTTAGCTGTTTTTAGGGCTTGTAGTATGTTATGTAGTTTTTAAGCTCTAGCCAGTTTGGCTGTTTTAAGGCTTGTAGTATGTTATATAGTTGTTAGGCTCTAGCCAATTTGGCTGTTTTAAGGCTTGGTAGTATGTTATGTAGTTATTAAGCTCTAGCCAGTTTAGCTGTTTTAAGGCTTGTAGTATGTTATGTAGTTATTAAACTCTAGACAGTTTGGCTGTTTTAAGGCTTGTATTATTTTATGTAGTTATTAAGCTCTAGCCAGTTTGGCTGTTGTAAGGCTTGTAGTATGTTATGTAGTTATTAAACTCTAGCCAGGTTAGCTGTTTTAAGGCTTGTAATATATTATGTAGTTATTAAGCTCTAGCCAGTTTGGCTGTTTTAAGGCTTGTAGTATGTTATGTAGTTATTAAGCTCTAGCCACTTTGGCTGTTTTAAGGCTTGTAGTATGTTTTGTAGTTATTAAGCTGTAGCCAGTTTGGCTGCTTTAAGTTTGTAGTATGTTATGTAGTTATTAAGCTCTAGGCAGTTTAGCTGTTTTAAGGTTTGATAGTATGTTATATTGTTAATAAGCTCTAGCCAGTTTAGCTGTTTTAAGGCTTGGTAGTGTGTTATGTAGTTATTAAGCTCTAGCCAGTTTAGCTGTTTTAAGGCTTGTAGTATGTTATGTAGTTATTAAGCTCTAGCCAGTTTAGCTGTTTTAAGGTTTGGCATTGGTGTGTTTGTTATAATGTGTTAGTAGCAAAAGTGGCTACTTTGTCATAACAGGGGGCTTGATTGAATATTAGTAGAGAGCATAGGTTTGTAAGGATAGATGAGACATATAAGACTATTGGAAGCAAATAGTCTGAGGCCAGGGTTTTTGTTGCTTGGTCTGTAAGGTACTGTTTTGCCCTGAAAAAGGAAGTCGAGTTTCTGGTCAATCTTTTTAATTGTTTGAAGAATATGTTGATCAAATTTAAGATTGTCATATATTACAATGCCCAACAATTTACAATGTGGTACTACCTTAATTTTAGTATTCATTGCACATATAACCACGAACAATTGTTTTTGATGGAGATCATGTTTTGGGGTGAAGAGCATTAGTTTTGTTTTATTGTGATTAAGAAGTAGGTTTGTATTTTCATCCAGGTTTCGATTGAAAAGAAAGAAATCCGAGTGATTTCTTGTAGTCTGGATATAGTGAGAACTGCACATGAGTAGAATCATCTGAATTATATTTGTTTGGTCTATGGCATTGGGAAGCTTTGTTATAAAAATATTTAAAAGGAGTCCAAGTATAAAGACCTGAGGGACACCTGTGGTAACTGAAAGAAAGGAAGAGAAAGCCTGTTGCCATTTGATTGCTTCTTACCTTCCAGATGGATAACTAAGGAACCATTTAAGAGAGGACTGAGAGAGACCTGTATTAGAGAGTTCACTGAGAAAGTGCTGGTATGATACAGTGTTGAAAGCTTTGCATAAGTCTAGGAACACAGTTGGCACCTAGTTACCACTGTTCTTATGCTGGTTTATGGTGGTGAAGTGAAGGAGGTCAGTGGTTGTGCTGTGATGGGGTGTGAAACCATGCTGTGTTTCTGAGAGCAGACTATTTGAATTTAAGTGTTGTAGAAGCTGAGCACAAATACATTTTCAAGTATTTTTAAAGGGGCATAGGATTGCAATGGGCCTGTAGGAAATACAATTGAGGATGTGCCATCTTTGTGTAAAGGTGTAATAAAGGATTTTTTTACAGATGGAAGGAATGTATTGTTTATCAGTATACAGACTGGAAAAGCAATTGCATCTACAGCCATTTTTAAGTAGCCCAAGGGGACCTAAGGTGGTTGTTTTTAGCTTATATAGGAGTTTTTTAATGGTGGAGGTAAATACTGCACGCAAGTCAAATAGCTGAGGATATACACTACACTTTCCTTAGCAGATAAATTCTTACTTATAATGTTCTACAAAAATGCATCTGTTAGAAGGAAGAACTGATATTGGTTCTATTATGAAATGCTGACTTCCTAAAAACTGATGCTTCAAAAGAATGAAAAAAAATAGCCAAAAACCAACAGGCTGAAAAATTTCTCTTTTCTTTTTTTTTTTTTTTTTTTACAGGGCTGGGAGGCAAGCGGCCCACACCCCCAAACTTATATATACCAACTCCGAGGTTGCACCAACTCAAAGAATGGAGAAATCTCCATAAAAAGTGACTCACTGTGGGTGCACAATTAGAAATCACTCCGGCAATGATTTTCTGTGGAGAAAAGCATCGGCCTTATTTCATTCATCTTTTTTCTGCAGGCTACTGACACTCCCAGAATTTCTTTGTGAGATTGTATAGGGAAGCCACTGATATTATTGTATAACTTCTATGTTGCTTCAGCAAATATGTATCCGTTTACTTCTGTTGATCAAAACAAAAGCTATGCATTACACTTCACTGGATACACAAGAGCTATAGAAGAAAAAATTCAAGCTTTTATACACCTGCACAGTCATACATAGACACATGATCGCATACACACGTGAACACACAAAAAAGCATACAACACACAGATATGTACACTCACAAAAGATACGTCCATGCGCACACACCCACACATACCCACACACACACACACACACACACACACACACACACACACACACACACACACACACACACACACACACACACACACACACACATCTGACAAAACTAAGGAATTGTGGTATGTATTCCCAGGATGTGCCTAAACAATAGTTCTAATCAAGATGCAGGGCATGCTCATTTCTGATGTTTGAAGACATTAGTCTGTATTATCAGGTATCATGTAAGCTATATGCAAAAACGATTTATAGTGAAAATGATTTGCAGTGTAAGCCTCAAGTCTATAAGTAGGCCTTCAATGTATTCCCTTCAATCTGTATTAGATTACTTACTAACACAGTCACATCAAAGAAAATTCAAAGCTATTCTAATCCAGTGGGTTCTGTGTGATGCTGCCAAAATGAGACTGGTCTAAAGTGCAATTGTGATGCTTTGAAATAACTGAGATGTCATTGTTTATCTAGTGGACATAGCCTCAAACCACCCATACTCTGCTGCATGTGGCTTTCCTCTTCTTTGCCATTTACAGTAAAATACAAATAAGGTCACAGTGCAAGAAAAGGTGGGTAACCTCTCTCAGCCATCTCAGTGATGTTAAAATAAATGTCAATTATGCCTTTGTCAGCAGTATCATCATGTGCAACCCAGTAAGTATGGGGTTCTACTTCTTCTTCTTTTGGCTTTTCCCGGTTAGGGGTTGCCACAGCGGAGCACCTGTCCGCTCATGATTAGCAGTGGAGTTTTATGGTGTCGAGTTGCCATCCCGGCACCAAACCTTCCACAGGAGGCACACGCACACATGCCCTCACACCTAGGGCCAATTTAGAGTGTCCAATCCACCTACAGCATGTCTTTGGGATGTGGGAGGAAACCAGAACACCTGGAGAAAACCCAAGCGACCACAGGGAGGACATGCAGACTCCGCACAGAAGGCACCCCAGCCGAGGATCGAACCAGCGAACCTCTTGCTGTGAGTAAGTATGGGGTTCAAACCTAATAAAAAGAAAATTCAGTGGTACATTATAATGGACCAAAGAATATGTTTTAAAAACAAACCAATGCTAGAGTTGGTTGTTCTAGGAGTTCTTTCTTTGTTGTTAACTTATATGCACACTTCCTTAAACACATACCAACTGCAAAAACAACATGTATAATTTCATTTCTACAGGCCAGAATTATTTTTTTAGTAAAACAAAAATGCAGTCCATGTAAATATTCAAAGAAGGCCAAGATGGCAGAGAAGACATTTGCCTCATACTGGAAGAAGAGGAAGATAGTAACAGAAATGTGTTTATAAGACATTGTACCTAAAATATAGCAAAAAAAAAAAAACATGTTTAAGAGTCCTAGCAACTTATAGAAAACTGTCTTGAAATGCCATAATTTTCCTAATAATCTCACTGCTGAAAAAGTGCAACACAAGCACATGATAGAGCACAAGTACACACACATACGCAACCACACACATTCACAGACACACTCACACACACACACACACACACACACACACACACACACACACACACACACACACACACACACACACACACACACAGACACTATGACACAGTATGCATATGTGTGAGCAATTAAGAGAACTACTAATTCTGCCTGAGTTGGTGGTAGCTAAGGTCTCCCCTGAAAAGAGGTCATTGACCTAGTGGGATTAACCCAACAAGTAAATAAATAAGTCACATTTGGGAAATATGAGGAGACCAGCACACCCAGTGAAATCCCATGCAGTCAGAGAGAATGTGTACAGACTTCAAACAGAAAGCATCACAACCACGAACCAAACTGGAAAAAAAGTGCCATGAAGCAGTAATCCCAATATTACTTTACAAAATTAATTCTTTCTGAGCTATTCACTTCAAAGCTAAGTAAAGGTCTGTCTCCTCCAGAACAAAAAACTTCAGTGAAATCTATTTAACTGTTCAAGCAACTAATGGGAAGAGTCACATGCACGATATCTTAGAGCCACTGTTATGGATTCTGAGTGTGGATGTACTAAAACTGCTAGTAGCGCTTGTAAATACTTTTATTGTATACATACACACACGTGTGTGTGTGTGTGTGTGTGTGTGTGTGTGTGTGTGTGTGTGTGTGTGTGTGTGTATATATATATATATATATATATATATATATATATATATATATATATATATATATATATAATCTGGGTCTACTTCTAAATTTGGAACTTTCAAAATGTCAACTTTCTTATGGTTGAGACCATAAGATTGAAGTTTTGAAATTTCAAAATTTAAATAAAAAAATAAAAACAAAAAAAATTTTTTTTATGTTGCCCCCCCCTGCATCCCCCACACCTCCTGCTAATTAAATATACCAACTCCGAGATTGCACTACAGTGAGCAAAATGGCAAATATACTGTTCCGTGCTGTACGCTGATCTCCATTTAAATGGTTCAAAGTTTCAAACCTTTGTTCTTACTGTCACGACCATGAGAAAGTCGACGTTTTGAAAGTTAAAAGTTTGAAATATAGAAGTAGACCCATATATATATATATATATATATATATATATATATATATATATATACTTAGTTTGATTCTTAGTCTTTCCTGTAAATCCCTTCTTCAGAGGCCTTTATAGAAGGTAGCAATTTCTCTATTTAAAGAGTTACAAATTTTTATTTGCTGATGTAGTACTGACTGCATTACCAGCGCCTGGTGTCACATTTCAATCCTGCTGTTCCAGAACACCATAAGTCTGCCACAAAGCAAATAGTCCATCATGCTTAAAATTTGTTTTGAAATTCTGCAGCAGTGGGAAACATGATAATCTACTTTTAATAATTGTTTGCTTCCAGACAATAATATTCACAGGTCAAAGCATATGAGAGTCAATCAGCTGCTGAGATATATCATTAGTAGCACTGTATACAGAAGCAGGAAATACTAGGTTAGATTAATGTGCTGTATACATGCATTACTAGTAAAAACACGGATGTTACCTTACTGTGTGCCATAAGGTAAAAGGAAAGTAGGCAGGTGTCCTAGAAGAAGAAACAGTACTTCAGGATGATAGGTTGTGAATGACTTTTTGTTTGCAGAGTACTATAAAGTGAGACAAAGAGACAGAGAAAGTGAAAGGTAAACAGAGAGAGAAAGAGAGATAGAGAGACAGGAAAGGACACTGTGAAACAGGCAACAGAAAAACATAGCTTTAATGTGCCTGTTTGCATGCTTTAAAAAGAGGTGATTTCAACATGGCACATAAAATTGAGACCAAAGTGCTGCTTGTTCTATGTTTAGTCCTCCTCTTTTTAGATTCAGCCGCAAGATTGCATTGGAGGGAAGTAGTGCCTGATGCCCCCCACCATCCAGGCAGATACTGTGCCCTTATATTGTCTTGGCAAGAAATAAATCCTAGAGTACCCATTAGTCATAGGGATTTGTGGAGGAGGCATAACATACTGTGTGTCATGGGACATTCCAGTGGCTTCCGCTTGGGGTATTCTGTACTGTGTTCACCGAGGGTTTCTATGGGGTGTTCTACTGAAAAGGGGTAATGACTTCACTGGCTGGAATTCCCCCAACCCAAAATCCTCTGATCAGACTATAGCAAATGACAGTTGTCAAATTCAGGCTGTGAGTGGAGTGTGGCTGTAAAAGATAAAGATGCAGCACCCCGTGGCCAGTCACATTGTGGAACGATGGCGCTCCCCCCTCCGATGCAGCCCATATGTCATGGTTTCCCCTAGCTTCTGTAGATTCATGTGCTGCACCTGCATATATGTTAGCCTTTTGTGTTAATTCCTGACATGTTTCTCAGATGAGATGATGAAGAAGATCTGTCTGATGGAGCAGCATCCTAAAATGCCCCACTGGCCATGAAAGACATGATAAAACACATCAATTTGCAGTGACACTAACCAGCAACTTTTTGCATGATAGAAATAACAATGGCTGACTCTTGAATGGTGTCTATAGCAGCAGACTGGAGTAGAATGACACTCCTGTTCATCTGCTCATTTACTGCAATTCACCTCTGTACTTCTGAGGATGTGTTGTGCTCTGCATGAAGACCTAGGCATTCACACTTCCAAATATACAATTTGGTATGTTCCCCTGCATGCTGCTAGGATGCAGTCACTGCATATGCATTCATGTTGGAGGTACCTCAGTCTCACCACATTGGGTTGAATGTGTTCCCTCATTCTGTCCCTGTCTAGCCATGTGCAGTATCCTCTCTCAAAGACTGATACCAGCACTTCGGTGGCAGTGTCAGAGACTTGATTATTATTAATCCATATTAGCAATCTACCAAGAGTTCTGGTAGTGGAATACACATCAGTAGCCATGTCTATAGTGTTAACTGTGAAAAATGCCAGCAATAATAGTAACTGTTAGGGTTCAACCTCAGGTGAATATCTGATAGAGATGCATGTTAGTCTGGGTTAGATGCATGCCCTGACTGTATCATGAGGTGACCAGAAAGGAAGCATTGAATCATGTAAATTCTGAGGCATAGCTATGCTCCATTAGTAAATAATAAATTTATAAATGTAATTCTGACTAGACCAATCATCCTGATAGTTCTGGAGTCTCATTTAACCTCTGCACTGTCATTAAGCCCACTACCATGTTATAGTTCCTGAGACATTGCAATAAATGACCCCACCATCTGTGGCATTTTATCCACCTTCAATGTCCTGTGCCTTGTTGTAGGCATGGCTAGCCATGTCATTGGCCCTGTGGCAATACTGCAGAGAAGTTCTGTCATGACCAATGATTGCATTGAACTGACATGGTAAATCCTGGCACAACTGTTCATGCTGTTTCAAGATGGCACCATCCTCACTTAATTATATCCAAGCAAGCTCTCTCATTAACTGCAGGAGGACTACATTTTCTGTGACAAGAACATTTTCCTGTCTTTAACACTGTCTGAGAGGGACAACAAATTACTGCCTGTGGAGGGATATGTCAAAGACTTTATAGCACTTTATATTGCCCATTCTACAAAATACAAGAGGACAAGGGTCGCATTGTTATGTGAAGTTATTTTGTATTCGTTTTTGTTAATTAGGTAGGTGAACTAGTCCAGAGACCCTTTTCAGTTGCAACACAGACCTAAGGCAAAACTACTTAAGGCACAATACACAGAGTTAATAGAGTACATTTAGTAGCTATAGACTTCTGTTAATTTTTTTTTATTTTAAAGACTAAGATTGTGGATATCCCCCTTAATAATGAAACTTTTTTGAATAGGCTGGTGAGGATGTTTACCAAGTTAGCGAGGAAGATAAATAACCACAGTCAAGAAAGATATTTCTTGTGCCTAACCATCAATATTTCAGAAATTATCCAGCTTCTAAAACATGCTTACCTTGTTCCAAAAACATAGAGGATCTAAGCAGCAGAAAGAGAATCCAGTCAAACCAAAGTTTCTACCATGCTTAAGTGAGTGTTATAATATAAAACATAAAATTATATAAAACACAGAGAGTTCAATAAACAAACAATAAACTGATATTAAGTTAGTGTACAGAAAAAGCTGGTGTTAAATGCACCAGCAGATTAAAGGTTTCAACTAGAAAAGGCTTTTAAAAATGGAGGACTTGTAAGTCTTTAGGGCTGTCTTTAGTCACTGGGGTTCAGTACTAAATTTGGGAATCTACTGAGTGCCACAAAACCACAAACTGTATTTGTCGTGCAACTCATTCATATCCTAGGAAGCATTAGCAGCTCATATTCAGCTGAGCAGAGAGGCCAGGGAAGTTGAAGGAGTGAAAGCAACCTTTTACAATCTCTTTAAAGTAGATAGGATTCCTGCTGTGAAAGGCATAAGTACAAAAACAGAGCACATCAATGTAGAAGCCACCAGTAACAAGTGCACACAGCAGGGCAAGAAATATGTGCATAATAGGAGAATTTGCATCATTTGGCAACCTGTAGGGTTGGTACCAACTAAAGACAGCTGATGTCATTATCAGAAAGCCATGGGTAATAGTGCACAGAGTAGTCCAAAAGCAACAATATCAAAGTATGAATGACCATCAGCATGTCCTCAGAAGGCCCAGCCCTATAGTATAGAAGGATGAACCCCTGACTATGACCTAACTGATATGTTCAGTTGGCCTCATTGGTATGTATGCCTATTTCTAAGTAGGCCCATTTGTGAAACCTGCAAGCCCACCTTTGGGATGGGACTTAATATAGTCTGTGGGATCAGCAAACTTCCCACTATCTACTACCCATATCATCCTGGAGAATAAATGAGATAATAAGGCTTTCTTGGCAGGGATTAGATGGCCAAGAGGTCTATCTGTCCAGAGATCCCTTGTTCTAGCTCACCTGAGGAATGTATGAAGCAATGGGAAATAGTTATGGTAGCCACTGCACTAAATGCAAACATTCTCATAGATCTATCCCTTCCTTGTCACCCATGGGCAGATAGCCTACCACCCCAGTCATGGGCATTGAACAGGTCTTTGGCAATGATGCTTATCATGATCAATACACAGTATGCCCCATCAGGGTGGACACTAATAATACCATAGTTCTAAACCTTCCCTGCCATAGACAACACTAAAGCCCAACACCACATGCTATCATATTGGGCATCCTACAGCAGCTTAACGCCACACCAGGACTATGAGCTCCTCGACCCCCCCCCCATCCTCCCAGATTATGTGACTGCCCAACCATATTATTTTATGTTGAAACAGGATTGACAGGCAGCTCTCCATAATACTGAATATACAGTACATGTATTTTGGGTGCAGCTCTCCATAATGCTGAATATACAAATATTTTGGATACAGCTCTCCATAATGCTGAATATATATATATATATATATATATAATTTGGGTTCAGCTCTCTGTAATGCTGAATATACATGTATTTTGGGTACAGTTCTCTCGGTAATGGTGAATATAAATGCATTTTGGGCGCAGGTCTCATTTTTTTCCAACAACTTTATTAAATTTCCACATATGACAAAGGCAAGCTTACATTTATATAAATGAAAAACATACAAAAAGATACCACTTTAGTTGCAAACAGTTTACATCACAGACACCATTGAAACAACTGTAGTTGTAAACATTATAAATCACTTATAAACCTTCTAGTCATTGTCAGTTAAGCATTATATAGCTCATTCAAATCCTGCCACATAAACCTCGTTCATACTCTGCATATACTTAATCCACAATTCCCACTTTTTTCTATGTAGTTTGCTCCTTCCCTTTTCTAAAGATCCCAATTCCAGTTGTTTTATCTCTGTTGCTATATTCACTACTTTTAGTAAAGTTGGTCTAGACTTTGATTTCCATTTTCTAGTAATTGCTTTTTTGGCAGCCACCATAATTCGACTCAGCAAGGCTTTACTAGGTCTAGGCAATTCCAATTCTGTAGCATAACTCAAAAAAGTCATCTCCCCAGTCAGTCCAATCCCCCCACCCAGCATCTCTGACAGAGTGGCCCGCAGGGAATCCCAAAAGTCTGCCAGCTCATCACACCTCCAGAAAATATTCCCAGCTACCTCTTTCTTGCCCATCACACCTTCAGCATTTGCTATCTACCTGAGGAAAAATTCTTTGGAGTCTACTTGGGGTATAAATATACCTATGTAAACATTTCCAGGCAAATATCCTAAATCATCTAGACTTTGTTGCATATTTGTGAGATATACATACATCCCCCCATTGTCTCTTTGTAGATTGCTTATCCAATCTCTCCTCCCAATCTTTTCTAAGCTCCTCTGATTGATTCTTGTAATTTTCATGCAGTATTTTATATGCTTTACTAATTATTCCTTTTTTAACGGCAGCTTCTGTTCTAGATTCTATTAAAAACCCTACCAGTGCTGGTCTTTCATTTAAGAGCCCCCTATTTCTTTCCCTTTGCTTATACTCTGATATCAATCCTTGATAGGGAAGCCAATCACTAACCTGCAGTCCAAATACATTTTGGCCTCTTCCCATTCTATTACCTTTCCCCTCTCTAGTTATTTGCTCCCAATACCTTGGCTCCTTTGCCAGTTTTCTCCAATAAATTCCCGCTCCCTCTTGCCTGTTATTTGTATCCCTGACCACAGTCAACCCTATTGGCAAAAATCTCTTTCTCCATTCTCATACTGGTTTGGTTCTTAGAATACGCCCTGCTATTTTATGAATATAATACTCTGTATGATTTTGGTTGTTCTCCTTAAGAGTCTGCATCCAAAATTCCAATCTCTCCTTATTTCTTGAGCTTCCTTCCTGTGTCATCATCATCCCTTTCCACCTTGAATTATAGTTTTCTGCCTGTGCTATGTATAAGAGCCTTAACTGTGTTGTTGTAAAATACCCCCTCAAATTAGGTAATCCTGGATGCAGGTCTCATAACACTGAATAAACATGTATTTTGAATATGGTTCTCCATAATGCTGAACATGCATGTATTTTGGGTACAGCTCTCCATAATGCTGAATAAACATGTATTTTGGGTACATCTTTCCGCAATGCTAAATATACATGTTATACTGGGTACAGCTCTCCATAATACATGTGTTTTGGATACAGCTCTCCATAACACAGAATATACATGTATTCTGGGTACTACTCTCCATAATGCTAAATATACATGTATTTTGGGTACAGCTGTACTTAACGCTGAATATATATGTATTTTGAGAACAACTCTCTGTAATGCTAAATACACATGTATTTTGGATATAGCTCTCCATAACACTGAATATACATGTATTTTGGGTACAGCTGTACATGACGCTAAATATATTGTATTTTGTTATATATTGTCCTAAAGTTAGGTGACCTGGATGGGTGTCAGAGATAAGACTATTTTTCTCCAAGTAGTGCTGGTAGCACTAGTTAGAAATTCTGGAAGATGGTGCCTCTTCCAAAACTTGCCAAGTATATCTGGTACCTCATGTGTAACAGGTCATTAACTTAAAAAGGGAACAAGGGAGGTGGACATGTTCCAGTTTCCTTCCCCGTTACAAAAACATGCATCTGGAGAATTTCTCCCTCGGCCTTCGCTGAAAATTGGCTTTGTTCCAAGTGGGACTTTCCCGGTTAATAAATGTTAAATAAATGAATTTTGGGTAGAGCTCTCTGTAGTGCTGAATTACATGTACTTTGGGTACAGCTGTACATAACACTGAATATACATGTATTTTGGGTAAAGCTCTCCATAAAGCTGAATCTACATGTACTTTGGGTAGAGCTGTACATAACACTGAATATACATGTATTTTGGGTAAAGCTCTCCATAAAGCTGAATCTACATGTACTTTGGGTACAGCTGTACATAACACTGAATATACATGTATTTTGGGTAAAGCTCTCCGTAAAGCTGAATCTACATGTATTTTGGTACAGCTGTACATAATGCTGAATATACATGTATTTTGAGTACAACTCTTCATCATCATCATCATCATCTTCTTTCGGCTGTTCCCATTAGGGGTCACCACAGCAGATCACCTGTTTCCATTTCTTCCTGTCCTGTGCATCTTGCTCTGTCACACCAACCACCTGCATGTCCTCTCTCACCACATCCATAAACCTTATCTTAGGCCTTCCTATTTTCCTGTTACCTCGTAGCTTCATCTTTAGCATCTTTTTCCCAATATACTCAGCATCCCTCCTCAGCACATGTCCAAACCAACATAATTGTGCCTCTCTGGCTTTGTCTCCAAACCTTCCAACCTGGGCTGACCCTCTAATATACTTATTCTTAATGCTGTCCACCCTTGTCACACCCAGTGCAAATCTTAACATCTTTAATTCTGCCACATGCAGCTCAAACTCCTGCCTTTTTGTCAGTGCCACTGTCTCCAACCCATAGCTGGTCTCACTACCCTCTTGTAGACCTTTCCTTTCACTCTTACAGGTACTCGTCTGTCACAAATCACTCCTGACACTCTTCTCCACCCACTCCATCCTGCCTGTAGTCTCTTCTTCACCTCTCTTCCACACTCACTGTTACTCTGAACTATTAACCCCAAGTATTTAAACTCTTCCACCTTTGCCACCTCTACTCCTTGCATCCTCACCATTCCTCTATCCTCCCTCTCATTCACACACATATATTCTGTCTTAGTCCTGCTGACCTTCATTCCTCTTCTCTCTAGAGCATATCTCCATCTCTCCAGGGTCTCCTCCACCTGTTCCCTAGTCTCACTACAGATCACAATGTCATCTGCAAACATCATAGTCCACGGGGACTCCTGTCTGATCTCATCTGTCAACCTGTCCATCACCATTGCAAATAAGAAAGGGCTCAGAGCTGATCTTTGATGTAATCCCACCTCCACCTTAAACGCATCTGTCACTCCCACTGCAGACCTCACCACTGTCACACTACCCTCGTACATATCCTGTACCACTCTTACATACTTTTCTGACACTCCTGACTTCCTCATACAATACCAGAACTCCTCTCTAGGCACCCTGTCATATGCTTTCTCTAAGTCTACAAAAACACAATGCAACTCCTTCTGACATTCTCTGTACTTCTCCATCAACACTCTCAGAGCAAACATTGCATCTGTGGTGCTCTTTCCTGGCATGAAACCATACTGCTGATCACTAATCATCACGTCCCTTCTTAACCTAGCTTCCACTACTCTTTCCCATAACTTCATGCTGTGACTGATCAATTTAATCCCTCTGTAGTTACTACAGCTCTGCACATCACCCTTATTCTTAAAAATAGGTACCAAAATACTTTTTCTCCATTCCTCAGGCATCCTCTCACTTTCCAAGATTTCATTAAACAATCTGGTTAAAAACTCCACTTCCATTTCACCTAAACACCTCCATGGTTCCACAGGTATGTCATCTGGACCAACAGCCTTTCCATTCTTTATTCTCTTCATAGCTGTCCTTACTTCCTCCATGCTAATCCATTGCACTTCATGATTCACTATCCCCACATCATCAACCTTCTCTCCCACTTATTCTCTTCATTCACTAAATCTACATGTATTTTGGGTACAGCTGTACATATCTCTGAATCTACATGTATTTTGAGTACAACTCTTCATAACGCTAAATATACATGTATTTTGGGTACAAGTCTCACAGCCTCACAGCAACATTTTAATTTGTTCTTCTTGTAATCACTTTGAAACTTTTTTTGGCCTAAGACATGTAAATATGCATATAGTTCCATAAAACTATATTTCAGATTGTTTGTCTGTTAACCATTGCAAAACTATTTCTGTTTATGTAACCTGATAACTTGACCAAACATAATGCAGCCATGTGCATTCTCATGCCAACTGTCACATTAAAAAAATCTTTGCAGTCATATCCTATCTCTCCCACTCATTTTCATTTTATGGAAAGATTTATTTTATCCTGTGAAAGTACTTTTTATTTCATATTCTGCAAGATATCCATCTTTTTTGTCTATCTTTTGTTTCACTACTAATGTGCATAATGTGATATCAGTACACTAGTCCTCGATTAAAGACCTATGGAAACTAAGAAACTGCGAATGATTATTATCAACATTGCCCAGTAAGATGTGGCATCATGTTCAAGTCTACATATAGATAACTTTTAAAATACTCTGAGGTGGAGGAACTATTTTTGACTCTTTCGCTTACTATAACATACTGTTTTTAATGTCTACTAATATGGCAAGTGCCTGTACTGTGACATTCACTCTGCTTGAAGAATCTTAAACAAATTTGCTCTTTATACAGTGCAGCTTTACCTAAATTTACAAAACAATATTGTTCCTTACTCTGCATGAATTTCTTCATTAATATAAACACAATTTGATTAATGTCAGCAAGGTTTGCTGTGCTCTTCCTTTAACACCTAAGAGAGACAGCATGGACAAGCACAGCCAAAGAGCTGGCTAGCGTTAAATGGACAAGTGCAGCCAAAGAGCTGGCTAGCGTTACCATTTTTTTTTCTTGTGGTATGCATTACACATGCATTTCTGGTACTCTTTAAAATACCTCTTTGTTGAAAACTGGTTTCAACTGAAAAGAAATGCACTGCTGCAATGTCCCAGTTTTCTAAAGTGCATTGATCTGAACTGAATGGTGTACACAGTTAAAAGACTGAGTGCACTTTTTTGCTTCACTCCCCAAATTACCCAGTTGCAGTATTCTCTGCATCTTTTTACTACACTGTTCAGATGCAAGTGATATTTCCAGGGGAGGGCACATGGCTAACTAGTATTAAACACATTCACAGGTTGCAGCGTTTGCATTGACTTTGTCAGTGACACTGCTGTCCGCACTACAGGCCAGCACCCTTGTACTACCATGGAGGTGCAGTGGTCTCTGGATTGCTCAGGCATAGCTAAGCACAGAGCTTTATGGATTTCTAAATACCATGGTCTGTGTAGTTATTATGCTTTGTGTTTTACTCAAAACTTGGAAGGGAGCACTATTGAAAATAAAATTGCTATGTGTTCTCATTTTTATTTTAATGTTTCTGATTTTTTTTTTTTTTTGCTGTTAATTTGATTCTATTTACAAATACAGTAGCTATTTAAAAATAGTATAACTAATTTATATAAGCAGAGTTATATTACATGGGTGCTGACAATATTTCATCCCCTCTATTTTATATCTTTATTTGCATTACGTTTCATTAATTATAGGCATCATATACCCTGCTACTGGATGTTATAGTTACTTTTACTTTTCTTCCAGTGGCCTGTTGTCTGTGTACCAGATGGCTTATAATACATCGATTATGATGTTCCCCTAAATGTGTAGCCTGCTTTGTGTCACCAGAACACAGTTTCACCAGCTACTGTTGTCGCATAGTTAGCAAAGACAATCAGAATGAGAGCTTAGAGCTTTATGTAAGTAAAATGTATCAACAGGAGCTGTAAAATTCAGCATTACAGTGTTTTCTAGTTGTGCTACCTTGATTCTGACAGAAACTGAGTATTACTTTCAAAAGGACTTGCCATCCTTTTTAGCATTTCACAACCTACATACAACGAAATATTGGGAGTCTTAGTACACTCACTGCCATAGAACATGGTTTTTGCAGAAATATGGCTAAAAACAATCATATAGAATAGATAAACATATTAAATTTCTTTTACACTAGATATGTAAAAAAACTAAAATGTATACAAAGTATAGTGTCTCGTTCTGGACAGGATGAACTACATAATTGCTAAATAATGTTGTTGTATTTTCTTTTTGTAGCTGCTACCTTTACAAGCCCCTTTAGATGGCCGGACAAACCTTACAATTTGTGGCTGGGACTTTGGTATTGACGAAGGTAGAAGATTTAACGCAAAGAAGGTATCCATTGATATTGGGGGAGTTCCATGCAACGTGGAAGAGAAACAGAGCAGCCAAAACAGGTGAGGTATAATTTTGAGCAATTGCTGCATTTACAAAGCTGTCTAAATATAACTACTTAGAAGATATAACAAGTGCATGCTTCTGAAATTGACGTATTTAAATGAGCTGCACAGTCAGAAATCTCTTTGTAGAATGTCTGCTTCATTATCTCTTTGATCTTCAAGTCATGAAGTGATGCTGCTTATAAAAGAATTTGCATTTGCCAGCAGGGAATACAGTTCTTTTTATTGTCTTAAACAGACAACATCCATGATATTTTTAGGAACCACTCCACTAATTATGCTGATTTATATTGCCATAGTTAAGCACTGTTTAAGATGATTTCATAATTAATGCAATCAGATTTATATATACTATCCATGACAGTTTTAGAGTTTTGTATCAATAAAGTATATAACATGATAGCAATCTGCAATTGAATTAATTTTAACATTAAATTATTTTTAACTTACACTGACAATACTGTGTTAGCAAGTTAAGTGATATAAAGATATGCTATTCATAAATATAACATATTCTAAATATTCACCACCTCAGATTCATGTCTTTAAAAGAAAAAACACTGTTCAGTGGTATTTAAAATTATGAATATGTAGTAGTACAGTAGCACAGTTATTACCATTACTTCCTTACATTTGGTTCACCAGTTTGGTTCCCAGCTGGTGTGACTTTTGTACAAACCCTCTTGTCTTACTTTATCTGCATGGGTTATTAAAGATTGCTATACTCTTTTTCTATATGCTAAAAATATGCCACATGTAAATAATCAGTTCCCTTATTGCCAATGTGGATGCCATACATCAGTGGTTGTGCAGATGTGGATGCCATGCATCAGTGGTTCTGCAGATGTGGATGCCGTGTGTCAGTGGTTGTGCAGATATGGATGCCATGCATCATTGGTTCTGCAGATGTGGATGTCATGCATCAGTAGTTCTGCAGATGTGGATGTTATGCATCAGTGATTATGCAGATGTGGATGTCATGCATCAGAGGTTGTGCAGATGTGGATGCCATGCATCAGTGGTTGTGCAGATGTGGATGCCGTGTGTCAGTGGTTGTGCAGATATGGATGCCATGCATCATTGGTTCTGCAGATGTGGATGTCATGCATCAGTGGTTCTGCAGATGTGGATGTTATGCATCAGTGGTTGTGCAGATGTGGATGCCATGCATCAGTGGTTGTGCAGATGTGGATGCCATGCATCAGTGGTTCTGACGATGTGGATGTCATGCATCAGTGGTTGTGCAGATGTGGATGTCATGCATCAGTGGTTCTGCAGGTGTGGATGCCATGTGTAAGTCATGCAGATATGGATGCCATGCATCAGTGGTTCTGCAGATGTGGATGTCATGCATCAGTGGTTGTGCAGATATGGATGCCATCCATCAGTGATTCTGCAGATGTGGATGTGGTTGTGTATCTCTGTGTGCTATAGTGGAATAGGATTTTTTTCAGAATTAGTTTCTTTCACTTGTGCCAGTGGGTGTTGACAAAGGATTTGTATCAGAATTAGGGATGAATGGATTAATTTCATGTAAATAATTAATTTGCTGTTTCATGGTTTATTAATACATTCTTAAATTACTCATATTAGGATTATGAATTATCAAAACATGCAAGGAAATGTCTACTACAGCACATATTTTAGTTATGAAAAAAGGTTCTACTTTCATAAGGTTGCCACTCACAGTTGATTCCCTTATATTTGGAAGACCATACATAGTGTATTTAAATGCAAGGGTAATTGCTTGCTTGCAGTATGGGTTAATAATATAATTTGATTCAGTTGTATTCCTTTTCAAGTGCAGCTCTAGTCTAAGCTAATATTACATATTTTGCAAACATGTTTAGATGTCTACCAATGTTGTCTCTTGACAGGTACTCCATTAGATCTTGCTCTGAATCTTGATGCATAGCATGTCCCTTTATGGATTAATGTCTTGTTTTTTTGTTTTTTTTCAAACAAAGCTTGTCTTTCAAAATTGATTTGCCTCATTTGGAGCATTGAAGCATCTCAGCTATATCCCTGATTCACTTATCACTGAGGTGTTACATTATCCCCAGAAACACATGTTGAGTGCTGTTGTTTTTGTCCAGTATTACTACATTGCAAAATTACTATATTGCCTGGGCAAGTCAAGTGAGCCTTTTCTGTGACTAAATCAAACTTTCTTTTGCAGCTCTAATGGGAGAATTTAGAGTTCCCAATTCATGTTAAATGCCAGTACTCTACTGTAGCTAATTAACAGGCTGACGTTAGCTTATTTATTTAAAACAAGCTGAGAAACAATGTATCCAATTAACAGGCTGAAGTTAGTTTATTTATTTAAAACAAGCTGAGAAACAATGTAGCCAAGTAACAGGCTGAAGTTTGTTTAGTTAGAACAAGCTGAGAAACAATGTAGCCAATTAACAAGCTGAAGTTAGTTTATTTAGAACAAGCAGAGAAGCAATGCCATTTGTTTCTTGAATACATGTAGAAGGATATCAGAGAACACATGGATCTAAATGAGAAAAAAGTATTCTCGGAAGAAGTGAGCACAGTCATACCTCTCAACCTCTGAGAATTAGAAATTATAGCACATGCCTTTAAAAACTCATAGCAAAGAGTCAGAAAGAGGGGCACTTTCTTTTCTCAGTAGAAGGTCTTTGCATCATATCTGCCATGGTTTAGTGGTAAATCACTTTGTGTATGGAGTGCAGGGTCCTGGGTTCCAGCCTTGGACAGGCAGCTTATATCTATTTCTATGTTGGCTTAGTGATTAACTACTGTGACTATAGTGTACAGGGTCCTGGGTTTGAGCCTTGCTGAGGCAGTTTATTTGGTTGGGAGGGTGGCCTGGTTGGGAGGGTGGCCTAATAGTTAAGGTGGTTGCCTTACAAACACAAGGTGCAGGGTTTGAGTCTCACAAGGGATAACTGGCTAGGCTTAAAATGGCTCGCAAGGGCAGTTAGCTTAGCAGTAACCTATACTATCTACTTGTATTTATCCTTTGTTGACTGGGTTAGGCCTACTAGACTAGTGGACTTTCTTCAGAGGATACCTGAAGTGATGTTTATACTGCTAGGACAAATTTGGCCAGGGCATTTGGGAACTACCTTTAATCTTTTACTTTGGCAGCAGGACATAGGGTAGCTGCAGGTGTTATCGAAAGAGAATGATGATGGAGGAACTGTTTGCAAGTACCACTCAATGGAGCTGAAGTGATGTCCAGTCTGTGAGAAGGGAGAGGAAGCACTGGAGAAGGAATATGTGTTGGATGATGCTGAGGCATCTGCAGAACAGAATAATAGGGTTGCATATATTGTGACAATGGAAGCACCACACTTGAAAAATAACGTAAATTAACAAAGGAGATTTGCAACACAATTTCTTTGTAACATGTTAAATAAGAAAGATACAACTGATGAGATCAAGGTTTTGTGGTCACTATTAGTACAAATATGTCTTCCTGATGATCAGGAAATCAAAGAAGAGGGAGAGATGGTTTGGGATGTTTACTAAAATGATGGACAAGCTGGAATGTTTGTGAAAGAACTGCAACAGGTAACAAAAATAGGTCATATGCTTTGGTTGCTGCTGGATAAAAGATAAAGGGAATAAAGAGAAAAAGGTATGACATTTATTGACAAGTATGTAATTGTGTGAACTGAAAGTAAAAAAGACAGATATCATGTGTGAAATATTGTTGTTCTATTAAGGGCAAAGCTTGAGGATGTGAGTGCTTTTATACATATTGGACAAGAAATGTTTTGTGAAATTACATTTGAGATGTATTAGAAGGCTGAGAATTTTGTTACTTTTTTAATGAGAAGAGATACTATGAACCATGAAACAGTAATTAAATGAATAAAATCATTATTAAGAATCATTAGAATTCAATTTAGGACTTCTAAAGTGACTGATGAAGAACTGAAATATTTTTTTTGGATGACTGTAAAAATATTTTTGATATTAAAAAACTTTTCATAACAGAAATCTCTGGAATGTGGGGTGGAAATTGTACATTTGTATAGATACAAAAATGATGAGAGTGTGCATTTACCTTCTGTAATTAATCTAAATGGAAAAAAAAAGATATGTTAAAATATTGGGTTCAATATAAAATGTGTTTTCATTGTGGGGCAGGAGATCATGTAAAAAGGTGGATCTAACAAAATAAAATATTATCAATATGAGGAAGTGGAAAATGCAGCAAATAATTATAAGAAAGTTTGTAGGAGATGTGGAAGTAATAATCATTATTACTGTGACTGTCAACAAGTAATTGAAAAAAATGAGAATTTAAATAATGGCAATGACAGAGTGAAATGAATTTGGGTAATAAAGATGGCAGTAACATTGGTGAAGTGGAGGAAGAATGTTATAGGGTAGAAGTGCAAAACCAGTTTGGAGTTTTAGGTCAGGAAGAAGGTGGTGAAAATTTTATCTATTTATTTATTTATTTTGTTTGTTTGTTTGTTTATTTACCGGGTAATGCCCAACTGGGTATGAGGCCCATTTTCAGCGGAGGCCCAGGGAAAAAAACTCTATACATACAAACAGTATTAAACAATCAAACTGAACACGTATTAATCAACTATGTACAAAGTAAGGCAGTAAAGAAATCCATTATATAACAATAATTAGCAAATAATTAACAAATAAATTAACAAATTTAATAAAAAATGGCATAGTTAATGATGAAGACTGGCCACATGAGTTAATAGTGAGAACAGTGTGATACAGTAATTGCAAGATAGAGAAATGCAGTCTACATAACAGTTGAAGACAAAGCAGTATATGTGTATACATTGCTAACTGAAACTGAGTGTAGAATCAAGATAAGGGATGATTGAGAATTGAGTAAAAAGAGAAAACAGAAACTTAACCAAAACTGCAAGAAAAGGACAGGGCTAGTATAAATATTAATACTCTGACAGATGATAAGAGAAGAATATCTATTATAAAATGGTCTCAGAAACAGATATGTGATGTACTATACTTATAGGCTGTACGATTTTTAAATTAAATAATAAGAAAACAAACAACGGATATGGGGTGGAGAGGTAAGATGGAGCTATGTAGAAGATATGCTTTTGGGGATGCTATTTAAAAAGAAAATATTTAAGATTTTAGATGCCATAGTGCTTAGTCCAAGGAGGATAATGATATGTGATGTTAGAGATAGGAATAAAGTTTGGAGTTTGATTGGGGTATAAAATAAAAGAGAAGAATTATTTCAAGAGCTTAAAAAGTTTATTTTAATTAAGATGAATATTATTATTATTGTTATGGGGGATTTAAATTGTAATTTAAGGAAATAAAGTGGTAATATTGGTAAAGATCCAAAATCAAACAGGAATGATAACTATGCAGGACAGAAAAGAACCTACAACCAAAAAGGCCTGCCCATTTGGAACTTGCTGTGGAGAAAAGAGAACCAATAAAATAATGTTTAAGCTTCCTTGTTATAGAAAAACTATAGAGTAATATATAAAGAAGTTTTAATACTTTAAGTATTAATAATACACCAGAAAATATTGAATGTTATGGTGTATTGTCTTATACCAGAATAAAATACTTTATCAGAACAATCTATGTTACCCAATTTCCCTTTATATACTCAGTATTAATTGCCACTTAGTAAGCAATAAATAACTTAAAGAAATAGGATCCTATTCTAAGAAAAGTGAGTAATGGCACACTAAAATGCCACCATCTATGTTATACTTATTGAGGCAGCTATGGGTTAATATAAACTTTTAAGGATATTTAAAATTGATTAATTGTTACCAAGATGTATGAATACCAAAAATGTAAAAATATAAGTATAAAACTAATGATAGGAATGCACTGTGGATTCCAAAAGAAGAATCAATAAACTAGGTTATTAAAGCTTACTTGTTTTTACAGATTAGCCACCCTAAATCTGTTCATTTAATCCAAGAGCTTGGCATTCACTAATTTCCATCTACTGCAGTACTTCTTTGTACTCAATCCTGTTTTCACAATCCCAACCCCTGAGTTTCACGGTAACAATTTCAAGCATACAAAATGGAAACTTAACAAACCCAACCATGTAATTGAATGCTTGTTCAATGCATTACTGATCTTCTGCTTCTAGATATCATAACAATGTTTATATACCTTTTCAGTTTTCCCAACATACAACTCCCACAAATGGAGCATAATGCTAAATAGATCACTCCTTTACTATTACTATTACCATATTCTAGTGTAATGGAATAAACTCCTTGTTTATTAACAAACGTTGATCCTACAATATCCATATTTTGCATCCCTTCTTTGTTCCTACTTTCACAATCTTTATTAACAGGCTTCTTTTCTAAAATATTTGTCATATTATCAGCTATTTTATATACAAAATTAGGTTTCTCCCCCACTAAAGTTAAAATAAACAGGTTAACATTAAAAATGTTCCAATTTTTTAACAAGAATGTCCTCTACTGTATTAGTGCCTACATTGTACTGCAAGATTAACATTCTATTAAAATCTGTTTCCTTTTTTGGTAAAGGTTGATGTATTGATATCATGCACCCTAAGTTACAAACCCACACCTAATAAGTGGTGGAAAACAAGAAGTTCTTCTTTCATATACCTCACTATGAGTTTCTAATAATAATTTCTTAGAGTACTCTCTATCCAAAAACATCTTAATTAATTTTGTACTCTCTTGCATTATTTCTCGGTCATCTGAAATCATTCCAGATAACCAGACAAGTTGTCCTTTTACCAAGTCTTTTCCAATTTATAGGGATGAAAGCTACTAAAATAAAGATAGTTAGCATTGAAAGTTTCTTTTCTATAAATAGCAGACAAAATTGTCCATCAGTCTTATTCATTTTAGCACTCTAATAATTAATACTGTCCAAACTGAATTGGACTTCAGAAACTCCATGGAGTGATTTATATAACAAATACATTTCCAGAGTTTCTGTAGGGCCATTCCACAATAAAATTATTATCCAGATATCTATCATCAAGGGTACAGTGCTTATAAAATAAAAAAAAAAGAATTAAACACTTAATATTTCTCTGATGAATATATAACTAAATTTGCATATTGGTGCACAAACAGCACCCACAGCAACTCCTTTAATCTGCTTGTATATTTAACCCTCAAAATAAATGAAATTGTTATTCAATATTATATCCATGCAGCTTTTTTTTCTTCTAAGATTGATAAAAATTTTAAAATAGGGAAGCAGTTATTAAAATGGTCAGTTAAGTTTTGGGGAAAAATAAAATTTACATACAGGAGAGGAAATTTGAAGACAAAAAGTAATTATTGTGTTTATATAGTTTGAAGGAAAGAAATGTTAGGACAACTGAAGTTTATTTTTCAGATCATTTATGTATAGAAACAGAAATGTTGAATAATGGAAATATATAGAAAAGGGGAAGGGAATTTCATTTTAGAAGGAGGAGTTCAAGAAACAGATTTTTAGGGAATATATAGAAAGGTTATGGGGCGATCACTATACTGTGATTTATTTTTATGTGAACATAGAGCAATGGTGGTTACAGTATAAATAGAAATCTAGGAAGACCTTTCTTCAGTTGGAAAGATTGCATCAGAAAGAAAAAGAGATATGAATTAATTATAAAAGATTATTCAAAAAAATTGGATGGAGATGGAAAGGAAGTTAAAAGAGAATAAAATATATAAAGAGCATTTGTTAAAAGTACAAAGATTAAGTGACCAAACACAATGTGGAAAAAGGTAATGTTGATGGAGTTTCCCACTTTTTAGGAAAGAAGCTAAAAAGGGATAATGGAAAAATGAAGGGTTAATAGGACAGAATGGAAAGCTATAGTATGGATGAGATTATGCGAGAAGTATAGGATTGTTTTAGAAAGATGTACAGTATCATAGAATTCAATCAGATTAATATATATTATATTAATCAATTAAAGAATTGTGATGGAAATGAAATAGTTAAATCAGTAAAAATAGAATTGATAAATGATGTTTTGAAAGAGATTTAAAAATGATATTCGTCTGGAGCATTTCTCCCCGGGCCTCCGCTGAAAAAAGGCTTCGTTCCAAGTCGGACTTTCCCTGTAAACAAATGCTAAATAAATAAATAAATAAATGGTATGCCAGGTCCAGATTCTATAATGATTTTGCAAGTATTAAATTATTAATTAGAAAATAGTGCAACAGATAAAACTATGAACCTGTAAATCTATCTATGAACCTATGTGAAGCTAATTTATAAAAAAAAAGATGATAGGAAATCATTTAAAAAATTGGACCTGTAACTCAACAACATTGATTAAAATTAGAGGTAGTTTAATGGAAGATGATGTATATGGTATTGCAGGAAGAAATTGTAGAGATTTATTGACTATAGTTAAGTAGGTTGTGAGAAGCATTTTAATGAGAACATTAATGTTAATATTGTTGTATGTGATATTGAAAGGGCTTATAATATGATTTGTCATTAAAAGTTTGACATTTTAGAAAATATTGGTTTTGATAAGTTTTTAAATCTAATTAGGTCAGTATATAGAATATAATATTAGTTAATGGATGGTTTAACCAAGAAAAGCAAGTTAAAAGAGTAGTGAAGCAGAGTTGTCCATTAAGTAGTCTGTTATTTTATTTAGTAATGAATGCAGTGGTGAGTAAGACAACAAAAATCAATCAAGGAGGTGGATGTTTATTTTGGTCAAAATATAAAAAAATCCCTATATACTTAACTTACAAAGATAACTTGGCAATAATTACAAATGGAAAAGGATGGGTAAAGGAAGCTATGTGGAATATTAACATGAGTACTAGGAAAAGTAGGACTGAATTTAAATGAAAATGTAAGGGTTTTGGTGATATAATTAAAATGCTGACATATATTTATATATATTACAGATTTAGAGTTTAATGTTTTGGGAATTAGATTTGATAGGGAAATGGTAAGAAATGTGGATTTCTATTTTGAATGAGATTGGGAATCTGATTAATATGCAGAGAGTTGTTCGTTTATCTGTTAGAAAAAAGTTTATCTAGTACACTTTTTTATTTAGGGGAAATACAGGTATGTAGAGGAAGTATATGTTTTCTATTAGGTTTAGAAAAAGTTTTGCTTGAGTTGATTTTTTTTTCTTTTACATAAAGCTCTGATTTGAATCCTGTTAAATAGAGAGTTTTGTATTTTAAAGTGTATGAGGGAGGACTTGGTTTTAAAAATCCTATTGTATTTTTAGATACTTTAAATTGTTTGGGATTTTTTGAAATCTCAAGAAAATAAGATTGCGTTGCTAAAATTATGTGGGAAAATGTAAATATATTTAAAAAACAAAAAAGAACTAGATGAGGAAGAAAATGGTATTATGATTTATTAAAAAGGACAGATTTTAATTGGAATATAATTAAAAAAAACATTAAATAATGATATGAGCAATTAATGGAAGTATGCTTATATGAATGTATAGAAAAGTAAAGAGGAAAGAGTTAAGAAAGCCATTTTGAAAGAAGGGAAATATTTAAAGAGGTGTTGGAAATTCAGAATTTTTTATGGAGACTTTTGATTCAAAATGCATTTTAAAACAAATATGATATATAACAAAAATGTAGTGTATCGTATTTCTGTAAAGTAAAGTAAACTATGGAATATTTCTTCTGAATTGTAAAAATAATGAACTTCAGGTTTGTTTTGCTAAATTTTGTTTAAAAGTACTTAAAAAAATGGAAGTGAACATAATTACGTATTGATTATATTTTTGAAAAGGCACTTAAAACAAACTAGAAACAAAAAACCACAGTGGAAGTCGTAGTAACTGTAAATCAGGCATTTATTTGATAAAAGTTAAGTTTTCCCCACCTTCCTCAGACTAAGACATTGTACAAACACTTCTCCAACATTTAAATAGTGAAAATTAAAAAATTAATTAAGCAATTAATATACAAACATCAATTATCCAGTTAGGCCAATGTTACCAGATTTTTCTTGTAATATATGACATACTAAAAGGCTTGAAAACATTTTAAATAACATTTTAAATGCACTTAAAAACCTTTTCCTGTACTTTACATAAATGAATCAAATATATTTCAAATCTGTAAATAAATGTTCTATTTTAATGCAAGATATTATGTATTAATATATTTATATTTATATTATATATTATGTATTATATATTATGCACTTTGATTTCATTAGACAGCAGCAGCTAGTTGAAATAAAACTTAGTTTGATTCTTAGAGCAAACAATGGACTAATATTTAAAGTTTAAAATTTAAATTGGGGTTTAATAAAATATTAAAATATTACAATATTAAAATATTAGACTGTTGAAATTGTTAAAATTATTAAATTATTAGGTTCTACCTCTTCAAGGCTTTAAGTTTTAATATGCATTTGATTGATACTACTTCATTTAATCCTGGTGGTGTATAGGATGATGTACGAATCTGCCAAGCCACCTCTTGTTCTTCTAGTTGTAATTGCCATGGACCCCCTCTGATCTGTGGTTGTACCTGATATAATATTGTAAACTCAAAGGTATGGGTAGGGTTTTGGCAAACATGTTTTGCTAATGCATTATTTGTGTCCCCATTATTCACAGCATATACATGTTCATATACCCTTTTCTTGAATGGTCTATCGGTCTTGCCGATGTAAAATGTAGGACAATGCCTGCATAGAGCCACATAGACCACCCCTTTAGAGTTGCAATTGAATTTCCCTTTGATTAAATAATCATTGCCCATTATTTTAATGGATTTTCCCACCACCATATGTCTGCAAAGAGAACACATCCCACATTTAGACATCCCTAGTTGTCTCTCCTGTGTTTTCTCTTTAGTACTTTCCAAGAGTTCTTTTAAGTTATTCCCTCGTTTATAAATAAAATTTGGCTTCTCCCCAAATATTTTTATAAGTTGTTGGTCATCAGCAAATAATTTCCAATTCTTGGAAATAATATTCCTGATAGACTTGAAGTCAACACAATATGTAAATAAGAAAGAAATGTTAAAATGTTCTTTCCTATTATTAGAAATAGCTTGCATTTTACCTCCCTTAATAAAGGTTGGAAATGCCCTGTTTCTCTCTTGTATAAAACTTCTTGTTTAATTTGATCTACAAGCACATGGGGATACCCTTTCATGAGAAACATAGATTGAATTTTGTCACATTCACCCACAAAATCACATTGTTCGGACACCATTCTGGGGTGCAGGGGATGCGAGCTGGTGAAATGCAAATAAGTGTTCGAAAACGTTGGCTTCCTAAAAATGGTTGACTTAAACTTATTAGCTTCATTGTCCTTGCTAATTTTAACATCCAGGAAAGTGATCTCTTCAGTTCAGAGTATGTAAACTCAAGAAATTGGGTCATTTTGATATGCTCTCGATGAAGTTTGGTATGACATCAAATGGCCCTCCATAAAGAACATGTCATCCTGGTATCTAGTATACCAGGTGACATGTTCCTGATACAGGGCATTTTTGAAAAGCAACTCTGATTCCCAATAGGCCAATACACTATTGGCAAAAGTGCAGCCACACGGTGACCCCATGGCAATACCAGTGGTTTGTAGGAAGAATCTATTCTTAAACACCAGAAAATTATTTTTTAAAATGACATCCAATAAAGTTTCAACCAACCGCATTTGATCATTTGGTGCCCCCTTACTGAGCATAAAGTCAACTGTCCCTAACTCATGTGGGATAACTGTATATAAGTCCTTAATATCAACTACCAAAAAGATCAAAGTTGGTTCATATGGAATTTTGCTGATGTTTGAGAGGAAACTCCATGAATCCCTGCAGATGTGGCTTTCTCGTTCTAATAATGGCTTTAATAGACTATCCACCACCTTAGCACATGCATACGTTATAGACCCCCTTCCATCCACTATTGGTCTGAAAGGGGGATTCACCAGATCTTTATGTATTTTGGGTGTGCCAAATAAGGTGGGGATTTTAGGTGCTGGCATGGATAAATAAAGATATAAGTCATAGTCAGTGCTTCCTTCCACCAGCAAATCTTCCAAAATGTTCTTAATTCCATTATAGGCTACGTTTATCTCGTTGATGCTGGAGGGTATATAAATTTCTGACTCCAAATAATCCAACATTTTGTTTTCATACAAATATTCATCCATAAATATCAGTCCCCTATCACCCTCACTTTACAATCATTTAATAGTTTGATGAAAGCCAACTCCTCATTACTTACATTTCGAGATATATGATTTGGCCCCCTGATGGATTGTTGATTACTAGAAACCATTGCCCTCAAGTCCAATTCACATAGTTTTTCAAAAATGTGTAGAGTTAGATTTAGAGGGGGATTAAACACACTAGAAATGAATTAACCAGAGAAGGCATATTGCCCAATGTACATGCTAAATTTAGCTTTCGGACAAATAATTTAAGATCAATCACCGTTTTCACTAAGTTGCATCTTCTGTCTGGAATAAATGACAAGCCTTTAGCAAAGAAGTCCACTAAATCAGGCTCAACAGTCAATATTGTGTAATTATAAATTTTAAAATCTCCTTTTTCATTATATAAAATGCTAGGCCCATTTTCAGAAGGTAGAGCTTCAGCACTAACATTATTTAACTGATACTCTAAACGCCTCCATTGGTTGCCTCTCCTCCTCCTCTGATTGCCCCTCCGATTGTTCTGCCCATTGTTTGACGTGGTGTTCCTCACTGTCGAGGGCCTGTGAAAATCCTGCGAGTTTTCCCTTCCCCATTATTTTCATTGAAGACCTGCTCATCAGATGGGGAAAAGTCTTCATTTACATTATTGTTGTTTCTACGATTAAGATTATTATTATTGTTATTAGTATAATTTCGAATAGCTGTACCATCATTCTGATTCACATTTTCATAAGATTCATCCTCATGAACAGCCCCATGATTTTCATTCATTTGGGGAACCAACCTGTCCAGGAGGGCTTTAAAATTTTTGTAGTCTAAAACGTCTCGTTCTATTTTACGTTTCTTATTTGATAGCATTTTAGTAATGGGGGCTTCAATACTGGATAAAATTCTAAGATAGTCATAACAATATCTTAGGAAATCTATATGTTGTTGTAACGAAGTTTCCAATTTGATTAAATCTTCTTGCAACATATTAATTTCAATATTATAAAAGTTAATTAGAGCCTCCATAAATTTAATTCTCTGCCTATCAAATAGGCTTAGCAATTCCTTATGAAACACAGAGTTATTAATTACCCCTGCAGGGTAACGCCATTGTCGTAACCCCTTGGGTACTAGCCTCTTTGTGATGCATTAATTGTAGTTTCCTGCATCGGAACAGTTTGGTGTCAAACACATTCAAATTATCCGAAAAGGTACTCACCCTTTCTTGTTGTGTATTCATAGTTGCCACGCCATTAGTAGCAAAAAAGTCCCTGTTTGCAAGCACTGCTGATAAAGTAGGTATAGCTGCAGAATCCCCGTTTGTATTGTCAGGTGCAGGTACATCCGAATTCAGAATGCCGTTGCTGGTTTGTTGCTGTATTAGAAAGTACAGGCGCAATATTCCTTCCTGTAATGATGTTGGCGGTATTAACAGTTCCTGCATTAATTCCTGGTGCATTAGGGTCCGAGCGAGTTTCGTTTGGTGTAAGCTCCTGGACCCTCTGCGATAAATTATCTATTTTGACCATAAGTAGGTTCACCAGAACCGTTAGGTCCCCCGGTGAACTTGAAACTGGTGGTGCTGTTTGCAACTGATTCCCTTCCGGTCTTTCCTGGGTTTCAGTTTGCGAATCGATGATGCTCGCTGCCTAGATCATTGTCACTGCTTCCACTCGACATGAATAACTTTCGAAAAGGCACTTAAAACAAACTAGAAACAAAAAACCACAGTGGAAGTCGTAGTAACTGTAAATCAGTTTATTTGATAAAAGTTAGGGAAGTTTTCCCCACCTTCCTCAGACTAAGACATTGTACAAACACTTCTCCAACATTTAAATAGTGAAAATTAAAAAATTAATTAAGCAATTAGTATACAAACATCAATTATCCAGTTAGGCCAATGTTACCAGATTTTTCTTGTAATATATGACATACTAAAAGGCTTGAAAACATTTTAAATAACATTTTAAATGCACTTAAAAACCTTTTCCTGTACTTTACATAAATGACTCAAATATATTTCAAATCTGTAAATAAATATTCTATTTTAATGCAAGATATTATGTATTAATATATTTATATTTATATTATATATTATGTATTATATATTATGCACTTTGATTTCATTAGACAGCAGCAGCTAGTTGAACTATAACTTAGTTTGATTCTTAGAGCAAACAATGGACTAATATTTAAAGTTTAAAATTTAAATTGGGGTTTAATAAAATATTAAAATATTACAATATTAAAACATTAGACTGTTGAAATTGTTAAAATTATTAAATTATTAGGTTCTACCTCTTCAAGGCTTTAAGTTTTAATATGCATTTGATTGATACTACTTCATTTAATCCTGGTGGTGTATAGGATGATGTACGAATCTGCCAAGCCACCTCTTGTTCTTCTAGTTGTAATTGCCATGGACCCCCTCTGATCTGTGGTTGTACCTGATATAATATTGTAAACTCAAAGGTATGGGTAGGGTTTTGGCAAACATGTTTTGCTAATGTATTATTTGTGTCCCCATTATTCACAGCATATACATGTTCATATACCCTTTTCTTGAATGGTCTATCGGTCTTGCCGATGTAAAATGCAGGACAATGCCTGCATAGAGCCACATAGACCACCCCTTTAGAGTTGCAATTGAATTTCCCTTTGATTTAAATATTAATCCATTGTTTGCTCTAAGAATCAAACTAAGTTTTAGTTCAACTAGCTGCTGCTGTCTAATGAAATCAAAGTGCATAATATATAATACATAATATATAATATAAATATAAATATATTAATACATAATATCTTGCATTAAAATAGAATATTTATTTACAGATTTGAAATATATTTGAGTCATTTATGTAAAGTACAGGAAAAGGTTTTTAAGTGCATTTAAAATGTTATTTAAAATGTTTTCAAGCCTTTTAGTATGTCATATATTACAAGAAAAATCTGGTAACATTGGCCTAACTGGATAATTGATGTTTGTATACTAATTGCTTAATTAATTTTTTAATTTTCACTATTTAAATGTTGGAGAAGTGTTTGTACAATGTCTTAGTCTGAGGAAGGTGGGGAAAACTTCAACTTTTATCAAATAAATCAGCTCTGCCTGATTTGACTTCCACTGTGGTTTTTTGTTTTTAGTTTGTTTGAAGTGCCTTTTCGAAAGTTATTCATGTCGAGTGGAAGCAGTGACAATGATCTAGGCAGCGAGCATCATCGGACTGCTTCTCAAGTGCTGTTTTCGCAAACTGAAACCCAGGAAAGACCGGAAGGGAATCAGTTGCAAACAGCACCACCAGTTTCAAGTTCACCGGGGGACCTAACGGTTCTGGTGAACCTACTTATGGTCAAAATAGATAATTTATCGCAGAGGGTCCAGGAGCTTACACCGACCCTAATGCACCAGGAATTAATGCAGGAACTGTTAATACCGCCAACATCATTACAGGAAGGAATATTCTAATACAGCAACAAACCAGCATTCTGAATTCGGATGTACCTGCACCTGACAATACAAACGGGGATTCTGCAGCTATACCTACTTTATCAGCAGTGCTTGCAAACAGGGACTTTTTTGCTACTAATGGCGTGGCAACTATGAATACACAGCAAGAAAGGGTGAGTACCTTTTTGGATAATTTGAATGTGTTTGACACCAAACTGTTCCGATGCAGGAAACTACAATTGGAGGTGTCCTACCTCCGTGAATGCATCACAAAGGGGCTAGTACCCAAGGGGTTACGACAATGGCATTACCCTGCAGGGGTAATTAATAACTCTGTGTTTCATAAGGAATTGCTAAGCCTATTTGATAGGCAGGGAATTGAATTTATGGAGGCTCTAATTAACTTTTATAATATTGAAATTAATATGTTGCAAGAAGATTTAATCAAATTGGAAACTTCGTTACAACAACATATAGATTTCCTAAGATATTGTTATGACTATCTTAGAATTTTATCCAGTATTGAAGCCCCCATTACTAAAATGCTATCAAATAAGAAACGTAAGAAGAGTAGACGTTTTAGACTACAAAAATTTTAAAGCGTACCCCCCTCCCCCTCCTGGACAGGTTGCGGCTTGGAGGGTTCCCCAAATGAATGAAAATCATGGGGCTGTTCATGAGGATGAATCTTATGAAAATGTGAATCAGAATGATGGTACAGCTATTCGCAGAAGCGAACGAATAAGAAATTATACTAATAACAATAATAATAATCTTAATCGTAGAAACAACAATAATGTAAATGAAGACTTTTCCCCATCTGATGAGCAGGTCTTCAATGAAAATAATGGGGAAAACTCGCAGGATTTTCACAGGCCCTCGACAGTGAGGAACACCACATCGAACAATGAGCAGAACAATCGGAGGGGCAATCAGAGGAGGAGGAGTATCAGTTAAATAATGCTAGTGCTGAAGCTCTACCTTCCGAAAATGGGCCTAGCATTTTATATAACAAAAAAGGAGACTTTAAAATTTATAATTACACAATATTAACTGTTGAGCCTGATTTAGTGGACTTCTTTGCTAAAGGCTTGTCATTTATTCCAGATAGAAGATGCAACTTAGTGAAAACAGTGATTGATCTTAAATTATTTGTCCGAAAGCTAAATTTAGCATGTACATTGGGCAATATGCCTTCTCTGGTTAATTCACACAGGATTTCTAGTGTGTTTAATCCCCCTCTAAATCCAACTCTACACATTTTTGAAAGGGCAATGGCTTCTAGTAATCAACATTCCATCAGGGGCCAAATAAATGTAAGCAATGAGGAGTTGGCTTTCATCAAACTATTGAATGATTGCAAAGTGAGGGTGATGGCGCCTGACAAAGGCGGGGGACTGATATTTATGGATGAATATTTGTATGAAAGCAAAATGTTGGATTATTTGGAGTCAGACATTTATATACCCTCCAGCATCAACGAGATAAACGTAGCCTATAATGGAATTAAGAACATTTTGGAAGATTTGCTGGTGGAAGGAAGCATTGACTATGACTTATATCTTTATTTATCCATTTCAGACCAATAGTGGATGGGAGGGGGTCTATAACTTATGCATGTGCTAAGGTGGTGGATAGTCTGTTAAAGCCATTATTAAAGCCACATCTGCAGGGATTCATGGAGTTTCCTCTCAAACATCAGCAAAATTCCATATGAACCAACTTTGATCTTTTTGGTAGTTGATATTAAGGACTTATATACAGTTATCCCTCATGAGTTAGGGATAACGTGGACAGTTGACTTTATGCTCAGTAAGGGGGCACCAAATGATCAAATGTGGTTGGTTGAAACTTTATTGGATGTCATTTTAAAAAATTATTTTCTGGTGTTTAAGAATAGATTCTTCCTACAAACCACTGGTATTGCCATGGGGTCACCGTGTGGCTGCACTTTTGCCAATAGTGTATTGGCCTATTGGGAATCAGAGTTGCTTTCATGTCACCTGGTATACTAGATACCAGGATGACATGTTCTTTTATGGAGGGCCATTTGATGTCATACCAAACTTCATCGAGAGCATATCAAAAATGACCCAATTTCTTGAGTTTACATACTCTATGGGAACTGAGGAGATTACTTTCCTGGATGTTAAAATTAGCAAGGATAATGATGCTAATAAGTTTAAGTCAACCATTTAACACTTATTTGCATTTCACCAGCTCGCATCCACTGCGGACAATTTATTCGTGCAGCCAGAATGGTGTCCGAACAATGTGATTTTGTGGGTGAATGCGACAAAATTCAATCTATGTTTCTAATGAGAGGGTATCCCCATGTGCTTGTAGAACAAATTAAACAAGAAGTTCTATACAAGAGAGAAACAGGCCATTTCCAACCTTTATTAAGGGGAGGTAAAATGCAAGCTATTTCTAATAATAGGAAAGAACATTTTAACATTTCTTTCTTATTTACATATTGTGTTGACTTCAAGTCTATCAGGAATATTATTTCCAAGAATTGGAAATTATTTGCTGATGGCCAACAACTTATAAAAATATTTGGGGAGAAGCCAAATTTTATTGATAAACGAGGGAATAACTTAAAAGAACTCTTGGAAAGTACTAAAGAGAAAACACAGGAGAGACAACTAGGGATGTCTAAATGTGGGATGTGTTCTCTTTGCAGACATATGGTGGTGGGAAAATCCATTAAAATAATGGGCAATGATTATTTAATCAAAGGGAAATTCAATTGCAACTCTAAAGGGGTGGTCTATGTGGCTCTATGCAGGCATTGTCCTGCATTTTACATCGGCAAGACCGATAGACCATTCAAGAAAAGGGTATATGAACATGTATATGCTGTGAATAATGGGGACACAAATAATGCATTAGCAAAACATGTTTGCCAAAACCCTACCCATACCTTTGAGTTTACAATATTATATCAGGTACAACCACAGATCAGAGGGGGTCCATGGCAATTACAACTAGAAGAACAAGAGGTGGCTCATCATCCTATACACCACCAGGATTAAATGAAGTAGTATCAATCAAATGCATATTAAAACTTAAAGCCTTGAAGAGGTAGAACCTAATAATTTAATAATTTTAACAATTTCAACAGTCTAATATTTTAATATTGTAATATTTTAATATTTTATTAAACCCCAATTTAAATTTTAAACTTTAAATATTAGTCCATTGTTTGCTCTAAGAATCAAACTAAGTTATAGTTCAACTAGCTGCTGCTGTCTAATGAAATCAAAGTGAATAATATATAATACATAATATATAATATAAATATAAATATATTAATACATAATATCTTGCATTAAAATAGAATATTTATTTACAGATTTGAAATATATTTGATTCATTTATGTAAAGTACAGGAAAAGGTTTTTAAGTGCATTTAAAATGTTATTTAAAATGTTTTCAAGCCTTTTAGTATGTCATATATTACAAGAAAAATCTGGTAACATTGGCCTAACTGGATAATTGATGTTTGTATACTAATTGCTTAATTAATTTTTTAATTTTCACTATTTAAATGTTGGAGAAGTGTTTGTACAATGTCTTAGTCTGAGGAAGGTGGGGAAAACTAACTTTTATCATATAAATCCGTGCTCTGCCTGATTTACAGTTACTACGACTTCCACTGTGGTTTTTTGTTTCTACGTATTGATTATATGAAAATTTAAACAAGAAAGAGATAGAAAGGACTGACAAAATAATAGTGTTTCATGCAATATTTAGAAAATGAGATGCCAGGAATTATTTTATAATCAGACTTGGTATAAGAACATATAGTAATTGTTAATAATATTAAAAATAGTTATGTATAAAATTGTGGAGGGTTGAATATATGAAAAGGGCTAACAGATATGTTTTTGTTCCTTTGGAGAATGTATGAAAAATGTTCTGATAGTAAAATTAATTTTTCCTTAATTTTGATGTGTAAATAATGTTTTTAAATGAAGTCCTCTTACCCTACTCTTTTCTGATAGGTACCATGTTTTTTATTTACATCTGCCTGAGTTACCACCAGAAAAGCATATGAGACCTTGCTTTAACATCTTATCCATAGGATGACACACTAAGAAGTGCAGCACCCCTCTTATGCATACTGTTGTGTCAGCAATCAAACTATGCACTGTGGAAATAGAACCCACAGACTTCTGCACTACAGGCGAGTGTGCTATCTGTTGTTCCAGTGACACTGCTATAGATATGTGCTAGATCATATGTGGTTAGTGATAAGGAATCTTTGTCTAGGTTTAATATATGTATCTCTGTCCCTTTATAACCTCTCTCACATTCTATACAATAAAGATTTCTATCACTACTCCTCAGTTTCTTTCATACCTTAATCCTCGCTATATATTTAAATTTCTATCCAATCTTCCCACTTTATCCATCTCCTTCAAATACTTTCCACTGCTATCTTATAACCAAGTTCTGTATCAGTAAATATCTTAGTAGTCTTACCCCAAATATCCTTGGCTCATCAGATACACATTGCATCTTTCTCTCTTCCAGCTTTAACTACTGTCTACCTACAAAACTAATGTTTCACACTCCTTACTTCAGTTTTATTTATTCCTAACATCTATAATGTAACCCTCCTTACCAGTACCTTATACCTAATATCTGTGTCACATATATTGCACATGAGCTGTTTGCATACTAAATGCTTTATACTTGAAATTTAATATGTATAATATCACCAAAGAGGAAATAGCTGTTCTGATTTTGTATAGGTTTATAGGTTCATAGGTGTATACTATGCTAATAGCTCTGGGGCCTTTACAAGCCTAGCCATAGAATTACCCTGGCATAGTGCCACCCAACCTTAGTTCCTAGTGCTTCTGTCGAGTAGACCCACTGGAGTTATCTCCAGGGTGAATTTTCTATTTCCCATCTAGACCTAGATGCAGTGACCACTCCCCAACCTTCCTGTACAGAAAACAAGTCCACACCCAAACCAACATAATATATAAATTCATCCGTAGCAAAAACAAATTCTCCTCTTCCACGTTTAACCTACTACTTCAACAAAACAACTGTTCACCACTTAGTAGCCTCCCTCTTGATCATGCTGTTCAGTACTTTAACAATACCTTTCTTAATATACTAAACAACCTTGTACCCACTAGAAAAATTAGACCAAAACCCATTAACTTATGCTGGCTAACAAAAGACACTAAATTACTGCTAAAACAAAGCGACAGGGCTTGGTTAACTTAGCACACTACCAAAGATAGAGTGAACCTCATCATATATCAACAACTCCGAAATCTAGCTAAGAAACAAAGAAAATCTGACAAACAAAACTACATGAAACATGCCAACAACAACAACACCAAAACAATCCCCAAAAATTCTGAAAAAGTATAAACAATCTCTTCAACCCTGGCTATACCCCAACCCCTCCACCAGTCAGCACAAATGTAACTGATCCTATTGCAACACAATTCAACTCACACTTTATTAACACAATCACCTCACTGCTGGATAACCAGCCTAATCAACCTCTGTCCACATCCTCCTCAGAGCCCCCAAACCCACTCATATTTACAATGATTCAAACTAGCTATATAAAATCACTCCTTTCCAAGCTTAAAACCTGCTGTCTAGCAGCAGACCAGCTACCCAATGAATTTCTTAAAATTGCTGCCCCCACAATTGCCTAAACCATATATGTCCTGATCAATCACTCCATTGCAGAGCAATACATCCCCTGTCTCTGGAAAATATCTCATATCATTCCCCTCCATAAAGGCGGACCCTCTAAAGAACTAACCAACTACCTCCCCATAGCCATCCTCTCTACTCTTGCTAAAATTTTAGAAAAATGCATTCACAACAAGCTCCTAAACCACCTCTTCAGTCACAACCTCCTTTCCTCCTCACAACGTGGTTTTAGACCAAAACATAGCACTAGTACTGCCCTTCTGTCTTTCACTAACACCATCCAACATCTCATAAATGAAGGGCAACTTGTCTCATCCATTTTCTTTGCTATGTCAAGTACTTCTCAACAAACTCCCATCCTATGGCCTTAGTTCATCAGCTCTATCCTGGTTCCATAGCTATCTTTCCAACTGACAGCAAGCAACCAAATGGGAAAACAGCTTTCCCCCTTACTCCCCATCTCTGTTGGGATCCTTCAAGGTTCCATACTAGGCCCTCTCCTCTTTACAATATTTACAAATAACCTCAGTTCTGCAATGCAACTATCCTCCATTGTCCAGTATGCTGATGATTCCACACTTATATGCTAAGCCCCCACTCCCCAGGAATTCCAAATAAAAATGCAAACCTCTTTTCAAGATATAGAAAACTACCTCACAGAACATCAACTTATTTTAAACTCAAACAAAACTAAGATAATAGTCTTCAGAAAGAACAAACCCAAATCACATGAGCCCCCTCTAACAATACTCTCCTCAAACAGAACTAAGATAGACTCAACAAGCCAAACCAGACTTCTGGGCATAACAATAGATGATAACCTAAGATCTGACAGGTACATTTCCCTCACTATCAAAAAAGTCCACTCCAAACTAGGCACCCTGTGTAGAGCCAAACAATACCTTACAGACAGTGCCAGACTAGCCACTGTTCACTCACAACTACTTTCCACCCTCCTTTACAGATCACAAATATTTACTAACCTATGAAAAACTGACTTAAATAACCTAGAATCCTGCTACAACAAAATCACTAAATTTGCCACAGGACACCCATATAGAACCCACCACTGCACCATACTTTCCCAACTCAGCTGGCTAGAACTCCCTAACCTCCTATCACTCAACCAGCTGACCACAGCCCACAAAATAATCCACCTACCCAATGATTGCCCTGCACTTTCCAAACTAATCCAACCCAATGAAAATATCAGATCACTCAGATCTTCTAACAAACTAATGCTAAAGTTATTCAACCCCACAACTCCCATGGCACCTCTCTCTACTCTTACAAAGTTGCTAAGCTCTGGAACTCACTTCCTCAAACCATAGCAAAACATCCTAACTATCACGAGTTCAAACAACTCCTAAAAGAACATCTGGCAAAACATTGGCTTTGCACCTGCCAAATACCTGGCTACGTCTACCCACCCCCTGACTTTATCTCCTAGTTTTGCTCCTTCTAATCTCCAGCTCTTAACCTCATGACTTCTGTTTCTTACCACCTAGCTAAATTCAGTTTTCCATTAGCAGCTAGCTTTTGGACAGAGGTCCTACGCAATCTTACTGATCTGATATTTGTAACCACATCTACCACTGTTATATGTCTCTAAATCATTTTATATCCATACATTCTATTACCTGCTGCTGTATTTGTCCTTGACAATAATTTAATATTGCCACTTTAATTACACTGTTACTATGGATCACACACAATACATTTTTGCCAATACTCTTACTATTGTAGTAATATTAGTGTCGCTAGCAATATTTTCTGCAAGTATTGTTAGCAAGATTAGTATTATTCGTTTCTATAACTGTAAACTGTATAACTGGAGCTATTCTCCCTGGGTCTCTGCTGAAAATGGACTTCTGGCCCAGCCAGACATTACCCGGTAAACAAATGTAATAAATTAAAATAAATAAATAAATAATATTTATCTTCCCCACATAGAAAGACCTGCAGCGGTCACATTCTACTAAACAAACAAGATTTATTGTGTTACAACTCACATTCACTTTAAAAATGTGTACAAGCCCTGTATTAGGATGTAAAACTGTGTTGTCAATTGCTATATAACTACAAAAACAACATTTCTGACAAAGCTGAGTGCCAAATGGCTCTTGGGGTCTAGAGTGAGTCAAATTATTGCTCTTATAAAACAGAAGTCTCCTTGGCTTTATTGGATTGGATTTGTCCATAACAGACTTAAAAAGAAAAAAGTCATGGGCATTCAGAACTTCCATATAGCTGAAACACCAGATGTCCTTAAGGGGTAATTTGCATATATCCCATGTGCCTCTAATACAAGAGGTTTAAGGAATCACACAGTGGAAAGTCTAGCTTGGATAGACTTTTCTTGTAATTTTTACATTACAAAATAGAAAGAACAGAAGAAGAGAAAGGGTAAATAGCCTACAAAACCCCTCTAAACTTAAAATCTACAGTAATCCAGAAGTCTCAAGTCAAGTCTCGTATCCCACACGTGTTCCAGAAGGTAACAGGACTAACAAGAAACAGAGTACAAAGGATAAGTCCAGATAAAATCACTTTAGCTAACAGATCTAGGAGACTCTCTCTCTGATACCCTCCCTGTGGAAGGAGTAAAGATATTTTGTTGAAGTTTCAAGTAGTTTATTCAGTCAAGTAGGTAGATGAACGAGTGTTCTTGTTCTAATTAGAACATCATTGATTATTGTTATTATGAGCTGCGGTGTGGTACTTCTACCCTATTCAAGTTGTGCAGCTAGATGAACGAGTGTTCTTGTTCTAATTAGAACATTGTTGATTATCGTTATTATGAGCTGCGATGTGGTACTTCTACCCTATTCAAGTTGTGCAGCTAGATGAGCGAGTGTTCTTGTTCTAATTAGAACATCGTTGATTATTGTTATTATGAGCTGCGGTATGGTACTTCTACCCTATTCAAGTTGTGCAGCTAGATGAATGAGTGTTCTTGTTCTAATTAGAACATAATTGATTATTGTTATTATGAGCTGCGGTGTGGTACTTCTACCCTATTCAAGTTGTGCAGCTAGATGAACGAGTGTTCTTTTTCTAATTAGAACATTGTTAATTATTGTTATTATGAGCTGCAGTGTGGTACTTCTACTATTCAAGTTGTGCAGCTAGATGAATGAGTGTTCTTGTTCTAATTAGAACATCGTTGATTATCATTATTATGAGCTGCGGTGTGGTACTTCTACCCTATTCAAGTTGTGCAGCAGAATGAAGTAATGAGTTCAAGTTGGGAGACTAGCTGGAAATTTACTTATTTTATTATAGCACTGTCCAAGTTGGTTCATTAGTGTGTTTCAAGATTTGTGAAAACTTTAGATCCACACAGAAGACTGCTGTGGTCAGAGGGATATGAACTGGCTTTGTAAAATAGCCATAATTTGCAGTAGGTATTCTGCACAACATTGATGTGTTGGTCAAATTTAAGTCTGTCATCTATAGCAATGTAGTCATTTGGTATGGATGAATTGTTCTATTTTTCCATTTTTGCTGTTGTTAGATAAATTTGTATTTAGTGTAGAGATAGCTGGTGGTAGGTTACTGGAGGTAATGTGATTATCTTATTACTCTGGCCAGGTCTCAGTAAAGGAAAAGGGGTCTTGAGTGACTGCTTGGAGTTGAGATAATGTCGGGGATGAACAGACAAAAGTTGAATCATCAGCAAATTATATGATGGTGGCACGTTGCCTGCCTTGTGGCTGTCATTTATGAATATATTAAATATGAAGGGGTCATACTACTGATGCTTGTGGTATGCCTGTTTGCACTGAAGGGTGAGCAAGATTCCTGCAATTTGACAGTGTATGTATGCCAGCTGGGGTAACTAGAAAAACATTCGCTGGTGGTGCTGCATAACCCTAGTTGTGTCTTCTATGCCTAGACACAAAACAAGAAGGAATTAACAGGAAAGTCGGAAACAATCACTAATCTTGAGTGGAAGGGTCAATCACAGAATTACAAACAACAGGATGGGAAAAGGTGAGACAAAGTACTGGGACCCAAAGCTAAACAATGTAAACACAATGTGAAGCATAAGAAGGGAGGTAAAGCATAGAAGAAACAAGAGAAATGTGAAGTGCTGGAAACAAATAGGAGCTAGAAGTAAAAATAACCACAAGCCTTACAGCAATACCTGACATGAAAGGGGTTGAATACTATGAGAGTAACAAGGGAAGGGGGAGGAAAGAGATGTAGATGTAAAGGAAAGAAAGGTGGGAGGAGAGGAATATATTACAAGAGAAAAGGCAATAGTAATATGCATGGAAAATAAGGAAATAGAAGGGAAAGAAGGAATAACTTAATCAGAGTTAGTAATGATGGTGATTAGAATGTATACATCAAATGATTAAAAGGGAATGTTAGACTGAGCTTCACCTGTTGTAAATGCACGTTTGTAAATTCTGTTATTATCTAGTAGCTGTAGTACTGCCAGGAAAAGCAATAAAAATTGTGAAATAAAAATAATTACAATTACACTGATGAGATCAATACTGCACATACACTTGTGCCAGCACAGAGATCAAGTGAAACATGAAAACAAACAACCTATTAAATACATTCATCGGATAATAGAAATAACATTTTGGGGAATGGAAGTTATGATGTGAGATTTACTTTTAATGGGTTGGGCTTCATTGCAAAGAACACTGGACTATCCATACACAAGCGTGATATAGTTCTTAAATAAATCATAACATCTGGGTTTGAATTACGTCATTAGAATAATTAATTGAAGATTATTGGCTCAGTGTCTTCCATTTTTTTTTATTTTAAGTCTAATAGCCTACTTTGTAGTCATAATATAAAAAACAGAGATTAATTTGTTCATTTAAACACTGAATCTGTTCCTTTATGTTGTAGAATATTGAAACTGAATCTAAAACGTAATGCATAACAGTATATTATTAGACTTGCTGTTACTGGTGGGATTCACTCAAATGCACCCTTTACAATGCTTGCACAGCTAAGCAGTTGTGTCTGGTGATACTGGGAGCCAATGCCAGCAGCACACCAGGATAATTAAAGAGTAGAGCAGTAATTATGCACATAGACATAGCCATGTAGTAAAACACATACCCGAATGGGTAAGACACTATCCGTAGAGTGGCTGCTTATCAGCAGCATACTGCACAATCTCATAAAGACTAAAAAGGTGAACTCACAGGCTGATCCATCTGAAAATTAAACCAGTGTAGCAATAATTTACATGTGCATTGGCAAGATGGCAGAAAAAAGAAAATGCCAGAGAATGCTGGATTGCCATAAGTGTTTGCATCGTTCATTGTGGCCAAGTATATGAGTGTCTGTCAGATGTTTAAAAGGGTAGGAAAACAGTGTATAAGATAGTAGGGGAAATGAGAATGCAGCAATCAGAGGGTCACACACAGACAACAAATCAGAGAGTCTAAGAACAGGCAGGCCAACATTTTGTGGAATAAGGACTCATTTTTTTCTTTATATAGAGAAGTAATTAAGGGGAAGTGCATAAGACAAAACATGGTAAGAAAGGTGGGATAGGACAGTTTACAGTGAAGGAAAGACATACACAAAACACTTCAGAGAAAGTGAAGTGGATGTGTGTACACTGAGACGAAGGGACATGGGACGAGATTCCAACAAAGAGGGTAGACAAATGGTGATGGAGAAGGGTTCAATGCACAAAGTATAAGGGGGGGAAACAAGAGGAAGGCAACACATATGCTAAGGATAGGGTGAGGTACAAGCTATGATGATATGAGGTACTGTCAGCAAAGCTAGCTGGAATTCTGTAAATAATTATATGTCATTTGCGAACTATCAAACTGATTTATACAAGATGCTTGTGTTACAAATGTATTAGAACTGTATGTCATGTGTATATCAAACTGATTTGTACAGATATTTGTGTTGAAAATGTATTTGTAAAGTGCTTGTGTTTAAATGTATCAACAGTGTGCTCTACTGGAGAAAACAGAAATGTACATACACTATTGCAGTTGTTTAAATGTGTATGTTTTAATAGAGGAAATTGGAAGACAGGAGGTTAACCTCAGTCAAACAAACTTTAAAATATATCTGAAATTAAGTCCCTTTATGGACTAGACCATAAAGATGCTATTTCACAGGTTTCAATGCAGGCAGAGACAGAAAGTCTGTACTAGGAAGCTTTCTGCATTGAGGTGAACTAACTGCTACTCTGGAAGTGTGAAGGTATGAAATTGTTTTATGACTTCCAGCACCTGCTAAAAAACATTCAACCCAGACCATCAAAATGCTTTGGAAAATAACATTCTTGTGAGAGAGAGGCAAGCGTTATTACACCTCCCACTTCCTATCTCTCCAGATAATAGTAACTCTAATATCCCACAACAGAGATCTCGCTATAAGAAGTACACAATACCATTCAACCTATACCACTGAAAAAATAAAATAAAGAAACAGTATTTTTGCTGAATGGGTCAAGTTTCCCCCACACCCCCTTCTGTGAATATGCTAACTCTGTGATCAATCATCAGTAGGAACAAAGAAAAAATCCTTGTCCCCCATTGTTCTATGTTGTGACTCTAACAATCACAGTAGTTTTAATGAGCTCACTAAAAATCATCAGTTATTTCCTTTTTAATAAAACTTAAATTGAAGTTGTATATATCTGTATGGATTACTATAAAATAGTTGACCAATGCATGATGCAAAGATCAACATAGAAATAATCAAAAGGTCATGAGAATAAGTAAGTAAAATTTTTTATAAGTATGAAAGCCCCCCTGCAGCCTCCACACCCCCTGCTACTTAAATATACCAAGTACAGTACAATGCCAGGGAAAGGATATATTTTGTATTCCCCATATTATAGCAATCTTAGACCACTAACACTAATGAGTAGATTAAACAGAGCTGGTTTAAACCAAACATTCATCAGCTAAATTACTGGAACCTTGTGTCAAGCTACAGTGCATCGACTACATTTCGGGAACCCATATAAATATATATAAATAGATGGATAGATAGATAGACAGATAGATACCTAAATATATAGATTTATATATCTCTGTAAATATATATCTATCTATCCATCTATCTATCTATACATATATATATAATTTGAGAAGTTCTGGTTTAATTTCTGGTAAGCAGATTCATTCAGTGCATCTGCAGCCTCCCACTCTCACCCAAAGTATACCTTGACAATGCTACAGGAGTTTACTCTTTGGATGCAAATAGAGTCTTTGCAGAAGCACTCAGGAGTACCACCTGTGTATGCCGTAGTTGTGTATCTTTACGTGAGCATTTCGCTGAGCCTTAGCTCAGAGAAGGAAACTGAATGAAAATCGATCAACTCACAGCAAAGGTGCTAAAGCTGAAATAAAAATATACAGAAATCAAAACCATATACTCCCCTGCACCCATGTGAGTCTTGTGCCTTAACACACCATGCCATTATATTTCTTACTCCAGGACTGCCACCACTACTAAAACAACAAGTTCCATGCTGTCAAATTCTACACTTGAAGAACTGGGATGCAAGAAAGTAAGAGAATCGATGGCCATTAAAGCTGTATAACTTCCAAGGTTAATATTTATCTCCTTAAAAACTATATTCATTAGAGAGGGTGTGATATATTCTTTTAAGCATCTTAATAATCAAACGTTATTCATTTTCTCACTTACTTCCTTAGTGCTTGATAAGTGATCAGTAAAGGCATTCTTCAGGGACTTTTTACAGTCATTACACAATCGAGAGACAAAAAGAAAGCAGGAAAACTAATGCATTTTTTTTAACAATAAAGAAAACACACTTTCAATAAATAGAATTAACAGTGGAAATAAAAAAATATGACACGCATTGCATACCTTTCACAGCTGAGAAAAAATTTTACAAAACGTGTAAGAGAAGAAAAGGGCGCAATCTGACTATATAAGGTGGCTTGCTCATGGTAAGACTTGATGAAATGTTATTTAGATCAGGTTGTTGAAAATGATGGGTACATTCTTTGTAGTGGAGTCAGAAACATTAATGTGAAGAAGGAAAAGAAGACAGCATGCTGTGGGTAAATCATGTTGTGCAGCTTATCCAACAAGTAGGAAGATCAAAAACTAGGTCAGCAAAATGTTCTTTAACTGCTGCAAAAATCCTTTATATGTTGTTTCAACAAATATTCTGTATTTTCAGCTCTGACCTGCTGTCCACAGTTCATTTAGACAGAAACATAAAAATAATTACACCACTTTTCTTTTCTCAACATGCGCAAATTATTTAAATGTGCATGTTTCGGTTTTCAGCAAAATAGAAATACGTGTTATTTTAATAATTATTTGAAAAATGGTTGTATTCTTAGAAAAAGTCATAAACAGGTTTATTATAATGTTTATACATAAGCACTGCAATGTATCTTAAAGTGAACAGTACACAGATCAAACAGAAATATGTTGTGATTCAAAACTCAAGTGCAGTATAAATCGGTAAAACCTTATTATGCTGAATTATAAAATAAAAGCACAATACCTGTGAACTGACTGTGTTTTATAGCAATCACAAACACCAACTAACCCCAAACACTAGCAGGACTGCTCTGATTGTGTTTTATAGCAATCACATCACAAACACCAATTAACCCCACACACTAGCAGGACTGCTCTTATTGTGTTTTATAGCAATCACATCTCAAACACCAATTAACCCCACACACTAGCAGGACTGCTCTGATTGTGTTTTATAGTAATCGCATCACAAACACCAATTAACCACACACACTACCAGCACTGCTCTGATTGTGTTTTATAGTAATCACATCACAAACACTAATTAACTCCACACAGTAGTAGGACTGCTCTGATTGTGTTTTATAGCAAGAACATCACAAACACCAGTTAACCCCACACACTAGCAGGACTGCTGTGATTGTGTTTTATAGTAATCACATCACAAACACTAATTAACCACACACACTAGCAGGACTGCTCTGATTGTGTTTTATAGTAATCACATCACAAACACCAATTAACCACACACACTAGCAGGACTGCTCTGATTGTGTTTTATAGTAATCAAATCACAAACACCAGTTAACCCCACACACTAGCAGGACTGCTCTGATTCTGTTTTTTTGTAATCACATCACAAACACCAATTAACCCCACACAGTAGTAGGACTGCTCTGATAGTGTTTTATAGCAATCACATCACAAACACCAATTAACCACACACACAAGCAGGACTGCTCTGATTGTGTTTTATAGTAATCGCATCACAAACACCAGTTAACCACACACACTAGCAGGACTGCTCTGATTGTGTTTTATAGCAATCACATCACAAACACCAATTAACCACACACACTAGCAGGACTGCTCTCATTCTGTTTTATAGCAATGACATCACAAACACTAATTAACCACGCTCACTAGCAGGACTGCTCTGATTGTGTTTTATAGCAATCACATCACAAACACCCATTAACCACACTCACTAGCAGGACTGCTGTGATTGTGTTTTATAGTAATCACATCACACACACACTAGCAGGACTGCTCTGATTGTGTTTTATAGTAATCACATCACAAACACCCTCACCACACACACTAGCAGGACTGCTCTGATTGTGTTTTGTAGCAATCACATCACAAACACCAATTAACCACACACACTAGCAGGACTGCTCTAATTGTGTTTTATAGTAATTACATCACAAACACCAATTAACCACACACACTAGCAGGACTGCCCTGATTGTGTTTTATAGTAATCACATCACAAACACTAATTAACCACACATGCTAGCAGGACTGCTCTGATTGTGTTTTATAGCAATCACATCACAAACACCAATTAACCACACACACACTAGCAGCACTGCTCTGGTTGTGTTTTATAGTAATCACATCACAAACACCAATTAACCACACTCACTAGCAGGACTGCTCTGATTGTGTTTTATAGTAATCTCATCACAAACACTAGTTAACCACACACACTAGCAGGACTGCTTTGATTGTGTTTTATAGCAATCACATCACAAACACAAGTTAACCACACACACTAGCAGGACTGCTCTGATTGTGTTTTATAGTAATCACATCATAAACACCAATTAAGCACACACACTAGCAGGACTGCTCTGATTGTGTTTTATAGTAATCACATCACAAACACTAATTAACTCCACACAGTAGTAGGACTGCTCTGATTGTGTTTTATAGCAAGAACATCACAAACACCAGTTAACCCCACCCACTAGCAGGACTGCTGTGATTGTGTTTTATAGTAATCACATCACAAACACTAGTTAACCACACACACTGGCAGGACTGCTCTGATTGTTTTTTATAGCAATCACATCATAAACACCAATTAAGCACACACACTAGCAGGACTGCTCTGATTGTGTTTTATAGTAATCACATCACAAACACTAATTAACTCCACACAGTAGTAGGACTGCTCTGATTGTGTTTTATAGCAAGAACATCACAAACACCAGTTAACCACACACACTAGCAGGACTGCTGTGATTGTGTTTTATAGTAATCACATCACAAACACTAGTTAACCACACACACTAGCAGGACTGCTCTGATTCTGTTTTTGTAATCACATCACAAACACCAATTAACCCCACACACTAGCAGGACTGCTCTGATTGTGTTTTATAGCAAGAACATCACAAACACCAGTTAACCCCACACACTAGCAGGACTGCTCTGATTGTGTTTTATAGCAATCACATCAAAAACACCAATTAACCACACACACTAGCAGGACTGCTCTGATTGTGTTTTATAGTAATCACATCACAAACACTCTAACCACACACACTAGCAGGACTGCTCTGATTGTGTTTTATAGTAATCACATCACAAACACTAATTAACCACACTCACTAGCAGGACTGCTCTGATTGTGTTTTATAGTAATCACATCACAAACACTAGTTAACCACACACACTTGCAGGACTGCTTTGATTGTGTTTTATAGCAATCACATCACAAACACCAATTAACCACACACACTAGCAGGACTGCTCTGATTATGTTTTATAGCAATCACATCACAAACACCAATTAACCCCACACACTAGCAGGACTGCTCTGATTGTGTTTTATAGTAATCACATCACAAACACCAGTTAGCCACACACACTAGCAGGACTGCTATGATTGTGTTTTATAGTAATCACATCACAAACACTAATTAACCACATACACTAGCAGGACTGCTCTGTTTGTGTTTTATAGTAATCACATCACAAACACCCTAACCGCACACACTAGCAGGACTGCTCTGATTCTGTTTTATAGTAATCACATCACAAACACCAGTTAGCCACACATGCTAGCAGGACTGCTCTGATTGTGTTTTATAGTAATCACATCACAAACACTAGTTAACCACATAGCAGGACTGCTTTGATTGTGTTTTATAGCAATCACATCACAAACACCAATTAACCCCACACACTAGCAGGACTGCTCTGATTGTGTTTTATAGCAATCACATCACAAACACTAATTAACCACACACACTAGAAGGACTGCTCTGATTGTGTTTTATAGTAATCACATCACAAACACTAATTAACCACATACACTAGCAGGACTGCTCTGTTTGTGTTTTATAGTAATCACATCACAAACACCCTAACCGCACACACTAGCAGGACTGCTCTTATTCTGTTTTATAGTAATCACATCACAAACACCAGTTAGCCACATATGCTAGCAGGACTGCTCTGATTGTGTTTTATAGTAATCACATCACAAACACCAATTAACCACACACACTAGCAGGACTGCTCTGATTGTGTTTTATAGTAATCACATCACAAACACCAATTAACCACACTCACTAGCAGGACTGCTCTGATTGTGTTTTATAGTAATCACATCACAAACACTAATTAACCACATACACTAACAGGACTGCTCTGTTTGTGTTTTATAGTAATCACATCACAAACACCCTAACCGCACACACTAGCAGGAATGCTCTGATTCTGTTTTATAGTAATCACATCACAAACACCAGTTAGCCACACATGCTAGCAGGACTGCTCTGATTGTGTTTTATAGCAATCACATCACAAACACTAATTAACCACACACACTAGCAGGACTGCTCTGATTTATGTTGTGTGAATGGAATATAGCAAGGAAATGCAAATTACACCTATGCTGTGATATACATACCCTCTTGCCTACTTCTTAACGAGAGGACCACAGAAAGCTGAACTGATCTACATACATTCCAGTTTATTGAATGTCTCACAAGTGTTATCCCAAATGTTTATTTGTTCCACTTATGCTCCCAACAAGCATTGTTTAATGTTTGATTTCAGCAAGTACAGACATGTAACTCTGGGTACTTCCCTTGCTTCAGCCCCTCTCAGCAGTGACTACATACCGTTGTTTCTTTCTGGTATGTGATGCCATGGCAACTGAAGGGTGCCTAGATAGGCCTAATAACTTTCAAGATTTCATTTCCGTGAATTTCCGGTTCTGTCTCATAGACTCTATGCTTGGATTAGTTATTCATTACTTATTTACGGTCCATTTTAACTAACAACTGTGAGCAGATCTGAAATACAAGGTGCAGCTCTTTTTACCAAATATGACATATTCTACCCCATGGTCTTTAAAAAAACACTGCAACTAGGAGAGAGTAAACAGACTTGAAATAACATTTAAACGAAGGCGTCCTAAAAATATAAGTCTTTAAGGATGTTTGTGAGTGGAGAAAGAAGAAATAAAAAAAAAAGAAAGAAAGAACAAAAGAAAAAAAGAGAAAGAAGACCGTATTCCCTAAACTAGCAAGGTAAGATTTATTTTATTTCTGCAAACTCTGTCATTATCTCTCTTTAATTTTGTAGGAACATGTTTTCCTAAATGCAGGCGTTAGGTGCATATTTTATCTCTTCTAAGTTCAATGCTTTAGTCCTTTAACTGGCATCATCAGGGGTATGGTTTAGGATGCAGTATCCCCTCTGCCTGACTTGAGTTAAAGTAATATTAAATATAAAACAATTGATTTCAATTAATGCCAACTTATTTTGACTACAAAGGCCTTCTGGCCCCTGACAGCAGCATATCACAGTGGGCAACAGCTACTGTGAAATAAAAGATCAGTTACACATGTGTCTAACAGGCTAATGTTAAGCATTTTTGTGTGTTACACACTAAAACAGCTGTTTTGCCATAGCTACTATAAGGTAGAGCAGATCCAGTTACAAGTTTTCTTTCTTTTGCGTTTTCCACAGGGCTCAAGAAACTTCTCTTTCTCACATATGAAATGCCTAGCAGTATTAAAGTTCTGTAGGGTGGTATGGGGGGGGGGGGGTCTCCTGAGAGGAACACAGCTGATATAATCCCAGGAACAACTTAGGTCTGGACCCCAGCTGGCTGGTGTTTCCTGTTTGTGTCTAGCTGCTATGCTTTGACATATTTCATCAATTTCCTGTTCTGTTTCTTATGAATACTTCTGCACTTTACCAGACAGTTTCCCACAATAAAGATTCCCTTACAGGCTGGCAGGTCTGTCTGTGCTTTATGAATGTCTGAGTACCATAAATCACTTGCTTTTTTTACACAATAGTTTTTCACAGTACCTTTCTACAAAAATATCTATATTAGTTATTTCTTTGTGTATCTCTACATTTTTAAGTTGTTCTTGAAATCATAAAGAACAAAACATTACTCATGCACTAGCAACAATTACTACCCTTGTGAGTCTATGTTCTTTTACAATGTAGTATGCATTGTTTTTAGTAAACAATACACTTTATCACTGGCCTCCATTGTCATACTTATGTGCAAACTCTACTTTTTCCAGAAAGAAAGAAGGAAAGATTTTTTTGTGTATCATATTCAAAGAAGGTGTCCTAAGACCTCCATGCTAGTTGTTACTAGACAGTTTACCTACACTTGACTATAGTTTTAATATAGATCCAGCTTAGCCCCATACTTCAAGGTCATCACATGTATTTTGTTTCTGTCCCTTGTTCGTATTCACAATTTTTTTTATATTTTCCTTAGCATCATATCACAAACTAGAACTAATCTCTTCTTGGAAGTAATAAGGACTTTCTGATAAAATTTTTTTATTAGGATCAAAACTAAAACATACAACTGTTATAAAATAATTGATAAGATTTTTTGATACAGTAGATAAAAATAGAAAATATTGATAGAAAAACAAGAATAAACATAACTATCTGCAAAAGGGTTCACTACCTATGGATGAAGTTTGCCATTTAAATGTAATAAAAAAAAATAAAATGAAACTATATTCATTTTACTGGTTTACCAGTAGATCATTTATACTTTTCCAATAATTGTAAGTTGTTGTGTTCCCTGATGATCTAGCTCTAACTGTCATCATTTCAAATATAGAGACTTCCATGAGAAGATCTTTAAAGTTTTGAAAAGAAGGGATTTGAGAGGATTTCAAATTTTTAGTGAAGGACTTTCTGTAGGATAATTTATTGTATTTATTTATTTAATTCGTATTTATGTTTTTATTGCAAGGAAGTCCACCTGGATTTGTGGGATCTATTTTCTGTGGGGATTCAGAGAAAAAAGCTTCAGTGAAGTAGATGCAGTAATATCCTAGGCAGTATGGATTAGGATTATAAAAATAAAACATACCAAGATAAATTGCAGAAATAAATAGATATTTAAACTTAGAGAGTTTTAACAAGTAATAAACATCGGCAGGAATGTCTGGCTATAGGTGTAAGCTCATGTGTTGCATATGAATATAAGCAAATAATTAAAATAATTCTTGTCTAAGTGGTAAGCAAACATTGGCAAATAAAGTTTATAATAAGTATGCACTAATATGTATAAATATACAACATATGTACAGTAAGACAAATGCTACTATGGAAATTAATTATTTTCATAGCTTATTGTGTTCAGTGATGCATTAAAATAGTTTTTATTTAGAAATAATACATAAGAAAGTTTGTCAGATAGATGAATAATTTTCTGACTGTGATATTTTCAGTGTTAGTATACTGTCATGTAAGAGGATTGAGAGTACCTTGGGCCCTAGATGGTTTTAAAACCATGCCCCTACACACTTTTTGTTTTTAGACAATACATAAATGCATATGTTAAGGCCATTCCAACTGCTGTCATTATAATCCACCACTGCCCATACCCATTAGTTATAGTCACTTGACTGTATATACCTCATATGTCTGAATGAGATATAAAAATGGCCACAGTAAGGTATTCCAACATGCTTTACAGAATGCTTTACAGAAATGAGCACTAGTCCAGCAAAACCAGACTAATGACTCTTTGACTTGATCATGAGAGTCATAGGTAACCATTCTCAGCTACATATAGTCCTTGTACTAAGCAATTATATCCCCATTGTTGATATTTCATACCTCAGATGTCTAGGAATGATAACATACATAACTAATCATTGAAACAATAATGTATTTTAAACTAGTGTCACACAAACACACAGTAGCCCAGGTATTTCAACTTATTTCTCACTACAAACAATAGACAGTCTCCATTCTCACAAGCAGTTATAGCCACTTTGCTGTGTATACATCATCTGATTGTGATAAAAAATCTCAACCTCTTTGTGCAAGAAAAAAGGGCAAAGCCAAAAATACTGTAGTACAAAGGTTTAGAATCAAAGACAAATTTATTTAAAAAGTTGTTAGAATAACAGGTTTTGCATTTTCATGGATTTTCTGAAGCATATAACGTGTGATATTCAAATACCTCTCATTATTTAGTGACCACAGTCATCAATGGTTTGCCATAAACCACAGATTTTATGAATAACTGAACAAAAATATGTGCAAAACCAGGGTCAGTCTGTAAAATCAAGGACAATTGAGTGCTATGTAATTTCAACTTTGTTTCAAATAAACAGTAGCCACAAATATTCTAACTGCTTTCACACAAATCCACATGAGTCCTGCAAAGCCAGAATCTTAATTGATCAAATCACCAATGGATAAGTTCCTCCATGATTTGCCAAAAAAATAGGTACAGATCAAAACATGAGGCAAAATCATGGATAGTCTGCAATATCAGGAACAGTGTCAGCTTTGTTTTACATACCTATTGTAGCCAGAAAGTAAAGCAGTCAAACTGAACAGATTACATGTTTCTTTAATCTACATCCTGTCTGCAGCCTTCCTTATTTACTGACATCAGTTGTTCATGTTATACCTGGTTTGTTGTCAGGATAAATAAAAATACTCACCTAACATCACTGAAACCCTCTACAGTAGTTCTATACTAATAAAAATTAACTTGTTGCCTTCCCAGTGAATCATGGGAAGGAAGCAAACAGAAAGTTGCAGTGCTGTGCATAGGATCATCAGCTCTCATTAATTATTTAATTTATTTATTTATTCATGTATTCATTTACAAGTAAATAAATATTGTGCTACTAATAAATAAGTCAATATAGCATCTCTGGCCTGTGATGCACATGTGCAAGTATATAGGAGAAAATACTTGAAGTGCCTATCATTTAACTTCTTTTTTTATTACAGGTAAACATACTCACAATTGCTATGTTTGGCTCATGTTCAGCTAGCTAAAATGATTTGTTGGGGCAGAACGTAACAAAACTTTTTAAAATTAACTATGCGGTCCAAGCCATCCAAATTGTCCCTATTATTATCCACCCCTGATGACTTGGAATTTATTCCAAGTATAGCCTACACAGCTTTGAAGACCTGCACTGTAAGACCTGTGGGATCTAGTTTTTTTGTAGGCTGTGTGGGGGGTACTTTTAGGATGGAAAACGTTTATTACTGAATTATAGCTCATTTAGCATGAGTGGGTGGTCACAGTGGTGAGTTTGAGGTACACATTCTGGAAATAATTTACCTGTCTTGATTTTCCAAGTTTAATGCACAAGCTAACTGAATTTGTATAAATTGTGTTCCAAGAGGACGGTCTAGAGTGTATTCATGAGACTTTTGATTTAGTTACAGAATTGAAGGAGAGATGGCTTCTGATTCTGTACAATATGCCTGGCATCACATTTTATTATGCATATATTTGGTCATCAGGCAAAAGTATCCCATATAAATGGAGCCCAGATATTTGATTTTATGTGTGTGTGTGTGTGTGTGTGTGTGTGTGTGTGTGTGTGTGTGTGTGTGTGTGTGTGTGTGTGTGTGTATGAGGGATTATGCTTCTGGACTGTCTTAATTTCAAGTTTAGAGGAGTTAATGGTTCTATAGTTGCTAGTAGAAAACAAAATGGCATTACTTTTATTTGCATTTAAGATAGTAAAAAAGTTTTTAGCCATTTCAGTAAAATTAGGAAGCCAGCTTGCAGTGCATTTTCAACTGCAGAATGAGTTTTTTGTTTTGTTTTATTTTTTTGTTTGTTTGTTTTTTTGCAGGACATAAAATAGCAGTCATCATATTTTATTGTATGAAAGGCACCACTATGATTTACTTAAGAGCTTCAGTATGTGTACTAATGGGATTTCTGATTACTTCCTTACTAAATATAAGTTCTGTGGATAGTACATGGCCCCATCATACTGCAAGCTTCCTGTCTGAAAAATAGTTTTCATATCATTTCAGTATGGGGAAATAGCAACTTATGTTGTTTAGCTTTTTTTTTTTCCTTTGTCTTTTTTTTGTCCGTTTGTTATCCGGATAAACCCGTAGGTCCCAGTTATCCATTTTCAGAGTGAATGGGAACACTGTCTGGTTAAGTGAATCGCCCTGTAGGCAAATGATTCTAAGGAAATCAGATCTTGAACTACAGAAAGCAAATTCATAACAGTTCATAGCATTAATCCTCTATGCTACCTATCAGATATAATCTTTGATTGATATTCTATCAAAGGCCTTTTACAGAGGTAGAAAAATTCCAGTGAGCATTTCTTGTCTATTTAAATTATCCCTTATGTGATCGGTGGTTATTAGTAGAATTGTACTGACAAAGGTCACGATGTAAGTTGTTAAAAATGTTAGCCTGTGATGTGTGAAACATAAACTGCTGTTCATTTCCTTAGTTTTCAGTGGTATTTAGAATGATTATGAGTCAAACGTTACTGGGGTCTAGTGATGTACCCCTTTTCTGTTGTAGGGTGATGTGTGTTTCCTTTCATACTTTAGAGACTGTAACTTCTTTTATACCTCTCTTTGTTAGTTAAGTAAGTGGATTAGGTAATGAATGAGGTGCCATTCTACTAAATTCAAGGAGAAGATCATCGCATCCTCGCAGAACCAGGCTTTCTCCGTTTTTAGGATATTTCTTATTGGAAATGCACTGATATCATTGAGTTGGAATTATTGCTCTACTTGTGAGCTGACATTTTCTGTAGTTTGGGTGAGGGAGTTGTGGTTATACTTGAGATGATTATTTAAAAACAATTTTAGTTAGTTCTGCAGTCTCCTTGTAAGTTGTGTTAGGAGTGGGAGATGGAGATATTAAGTTTCCTGTTTTAAGTAGTTATTTTATTGCATAAGCTTTTTGATAAATTACTTGATAAGATGGTCAGGTCAGATAATGATTTTTATGAGTTTTCTACTGAGTTCTAAGCTGCTCACTGACTTTTTTACTACTTTACCCAGGCTTTGTATTACTTAATCATCTAACATTTGCCTTGTTTGTCATCCATAACTGTGATTAGTTCTTAAGCCTGAATTAAAGTAAATCATGGCATCATCTGTACTTCAGTTTTGTTTATGGGTTACCAGTTTATATTTACAAAAACAGATTTAGATGATCTAGAACTGCCTTGTTGAAGCTATTTATTTTTACCTTATCTATTGTGAAATCATGTTGATGTGAGGAAGAAACTCAGTGAGTGCTGAAGCTATGAAAATGTTGGGAGGGTGGCCTAATGGTTAAGGTGCTTGCCTTACAAACATAAGGTACAGGGTTTGAATCTCACAGGGGATAATTGGCTAGGCTTAAAATGGCTCGCAAGGGCAGTTAGCCTAGTACTACTCTATGAATCTATGAAAATAACTCACAGACAGTCATTTTTAGCAAACTTCATTCATGGAGTCAAGCCCCCATGCACTTCCTATATGGGGACACCACACCCTCATACTTATATATGCCAATTCCAATGTTAAACAACAGTGGGGTAAAGAGAAGACTCCATCATCACTGAAAGTAATTGTAATTGGGTGTACTTTTATTACTCCTCACAGTTGACCATCGGCTTTCACCAGGGTCTTTCCCCATCAGCTGGATCTACTGGGCAGTACTTCACCACCTGGACTTACTAAGATCTCTGCCTGGAACCAGTGATGGGGCTGATCATCCTGTCAGACCATTATATTGATATTTTTGCTTTTTAAATCTTAACTTGTTTCCCTTACACATTCATCTGTTAACATCCACAGGTATGGATGTACAATGAGGACATGCACATGTATTATTCCACCTGCTTGACAGCTCATCAATGTCCCCTGCCTATTCCCCTTTTTAGTGCACACAATTGTAGTAGATTCCAAAAATATTGTCCTAACATAGTGCAAGACTTAGGAGGTTGGCATAATGCTTAAGGTGTTTACCTTACAGATAAAAGGTAAAAAAAGACTTTTGGCTTTTCCCAGTTAGGGGTCGCCAGAGCGGAACTCCAGTATGCTCATGATTGGCAGTGGATTTTTATAGTGCCGAGTTGCCAGCCTGACATCCAACCTTCAAAGAAGGCATGCCCATTCGCGCTCGCACCTACCTGCATGTCTTTAACGTCACTCAACCGCGGGGAGGACATGCAAACTCCACACAGAAGGCGTTCCAGTCGAGAATCAAACAGGAGAACCTCTTGCTGTGAGGTGACAATGCTAACCGCTGTGCCACTGCGGCTCAGAGGTGCAGGGTTTAATTCTCATACTGAGTAATTGGCTAGAATTAAAATGGCTCTCAAGGAAAGTTAGCCTGCTACTAATCTATGTAGCTATGAACATGACTGTAAAACTCATGAAAACCCACTTAGATTCAAACACCTTCCAGTTTATAAAAAAATAGATGAACTGAAATGTATGCTTTTATCTTTTTCTAAGGGCTCTATAAGATTAACTTGTACAGTTGTCAAAGATTTGGCAGATTTTCACATAGAAGCCATTTGTTGATAAGCAGCCATGATGGATTTAATAAGTGGTATTACCTTAACCACGATAAATGTGTATCCACCACCAGGTTCCTCTTTACCAGAATTTAAACAGTCTTAACATATCTGATTCACTACATTAAGAACATTTTCCTGTTTGTAAATCTTACACTGGAACATGTTATTTTCTCCTGTAGATCTGTCCAATTAAGTTCACCTTAGACTGATCCTTTTAAGTCTATATATTAAATTTCTTTTTAATCAGTTATTTTCACAGTTTGGCATTTCATTTTTTTCATACATACATACCGATGATTCACTTATTACCTGCTCTTCTATAAATTATATTGCAAAACTGATAAATTATTGGTCAGCCAGTGACATCCATATTGGAGCTACAGTATGTCTTAAATTCAGCAAGAAGTACCCTATACAGGACTTGTAATTTCAATTTGTTAATGTTAAGTTCTTGATTTCCAAATGTGTTTAAAATAGATAGCCAGTTTTGGCTGAATGTACTTCAGCTTCCAACATCTGTACGCTTCAGAAGGCTTCTCTGTAAGTAGCTTTGTAAGACAGTTTTAACAAATATTTAGAGTCAGAAAAATAAAAATAAACTTCTTAATTGCTAATAGAAGAAATTGAAACTTGTGCAGAAACTGGAAAAAGAGTAAAATCTTGACTTAAATAATTTAAAGATAACATAATGAACTGCATAAATTCCAGAAATATTTGCTGGCACTACCTTAGAGTTTTAACTAACATATTTTGAGGGATTCCCCAAGGTGACCAGGTCATTAGCCATCAGATTAGTGCAAACATTTTCTGTAAATCCAAACTCAAATAATTTCTAATTGCAGCAAATCTCATTTCCTAAACGTTCACAGAATCCTTTGTTAATTACATTGTATCTCATTGGTAAGTTCTCAGAATCCTTTGTTAATTACATTGTATCTCACTGGTAAGTTCTCAGAATCCTTTGTTAATTACATTGTATCACACTGGTAAGTTCTCAGAATCCTTTGTTAATTACATTGTATCTCACTGGTAAGTTCTCAGAATCCTTTGTTAATTACATTGTATCTCACTGGTAAGTTCTCAGAATTCTTTGTTAATTGCATTGTAGCTCACTGGTAAGGACCTGAACAAGCTAATGCAACCATTTATTGAGTGGAGCAGTTTCTTGTTATATTCAGTGCAATCATTCTCAAAAATGTTAGCAGCAAAGTTTATGCATATCACTGTGAAGTAAATCTTCAATATTTTAAAATCCAGTTCATATGGTAATGCATTTCAACCTAACTTTTATAAACATTCTCTGACTATTTTAACCCATGATTATTAGATAAAGACATACCACATCTTGAAAGGAGGTACATATTTCCATAGCAATGAAACCAAACAGAATCCCAGCAGTTCTAGCTTCATAAAGAAGTAGTTCTGTTTTAAGATGGGTCTTCTCTGATAAGAGGCCTTCAAAAACTACAGGCACTGTTTGACTCCCTGCTGGCAAAGTCAAACAAAAAGCAACGAAAGTAATCTTATCTTTTTTGTGTGTGTCTGATGTATAATTGCTTTTGTTTTCTGTTTTGAAAAATCTGTTAGGCCTGGTGATTTTGTTCTACGTGACAGACAAATTACCTAGGCTGTGTTCCTTCATTGGTTCGTTTGTTTCTTGAGTAATACTTTAATACACAAAGTCATACCACTCAACAAATTTTTCCTAATATTTTTGGTCTGTTCCTCATAAAAGTTGTGGATTTTTTTTTAAATAACTGGGATGATCTAAGGTTTAAGGTCACTAAATAATGACATATAATTGAGTTTCAGACTTCATATCCTTTAGTAAATCTATGCTAATACAAATCTTGTTATTCTAGCAACTTTTTTTAATTTTATAAGAGCAATGTTTAAATTGCATCTCTATTTTGGGCCTTTGTCCCCACATTATGTCAGACTTTGTCCAGATTTCTTTTGATAAGAAGTTGAGAGATATGTGAGTATATTTTTGGCCTTGTCTTTTCTGGTAAGATTCAAGGCCTGCAAAAACTACAAGCACTGTAGGTGACTCCCTGCTGGTGAGAAACATTATATTTTCCTTTGTCTTTGAGTTGCTTAAACTGATAGGGTTTTTTTCGGTTTTATCTGTTCCATTTTTTTTTTTTTTTTTTTGAAAAATCTGTTTGGCCTGGTGCTTTTGTTCTGTCTGGCAGACAGGTACTTAAAGTGCCAAGGATGCACATTTCACATGCTTTTTTTTTCATTGGTTAATTTGTTTCTTGAGCGATACTTAAATTCAGAGACTATATATGTGTGTGTGTGTGTGTGTGTGTGTGTGTGTGTGTGTGTGTGTGTGTGTGTGTGTGTGTGTTTGTGTGTGTGTGTGTGTGTGTGTGTCCTTGTCTTTCCTGATAAGACTCAAGACCTAGAAAAACTACAAGCACTGTTTGACTACCTGCTGCTGAATTTCCCATCCATCCTTTTATTCCTTGATCCGCTTTTTAAACTTATTCATTTTTAATTTTCCCACCCTTACTGTAAATTGAGTTTTGAAAGCTTCTCCATTTCTACACTGCTGTTGATATCTTGAATTATCTATTTGCCTTTCCTTGTACTTATTTTGAAAAAAAAAGTGCATTTTGCCTCTCATTATCCATTCTGCTGATTTACTTGCTCTGAATTCATTGTCTAGCTAATTGTTTAATAAAGTAGTGTTTTTAGATTCCACCAAGCTTGTTTCTGTATTTTTACATTAAGACAACTGAAAAAGTTCCATCTAGTGGCAGTAGGTGGTAGCCTCGCCAATTCAAGTTGAGAAACACAATAGAAAGCCCTGACTGTAGTCATTTTATTGGCCAGAGGGCTTATTAGTCATTGTTCCTTGTTTTTAGTGCCTATATAAATTTGGAACACTTGAGTGGTTCTTGACTCATTCTCACAAATCAAAGCATCTTTATACAATAATCACAGTTTTATAAGCTGTTCATTGTAAACTGCTGTTGACATCGCAAATCATATATAACCTCTCCTTGTGCCTTTCTTTATGTTTGTTTAAGTTTGTTCTGGTAGCATTGTACATGAGAAACTATTTTACTATGTTTTTACATCAGGAGGACTGAGATTATTTATCTCATGGCAGTAGGTGTTTACTTGGTCTATCTGAGTTAGGGACCTACCCAGTTTGGCTTTGTTAAGGGCAGATCCTGCCTCTTAAACCTGGTTGATTTTTTGAAACAGTCACCAAGGCCATTAATGAGGGGAAGGTGGTCCACACAGCCTACCTGGACCTCGCAAAAGCCTTCTATACAATACCCCACTTGGGCATTATAGATAAGCTCACCAGCTTAAATATAAACCCCTATGTCACTAGATGGGTTGCAAACTGGCTCAAGGACAGAACCCACATGGTTAGAATTTGGAGCCATGTCAGATTCCAAACCAGTTACAAGTGGCGTCCCACAAGGCTCAGTCCTGGGACCTCTCTTGTTCGGTATATATTTCTTGGAGGTACAGGCCAACACGGAAGGACTGTGGCTGATCAAGTTCACAGATGACTGCAAACTGGGTGCCATAATCGACTCTCCAGCTGACACAAGTATCTTCCAAAAGGGCCTCATAGAAACAGACAACTGGTGCCAGAGCCATGGCCTCAAGCTAAACGCCAAAAAGTGTATAGTCATCCCCTTTGGCAAAAACAAAGTGCCCACAAATTACCACATAGGTGGTAATCTATTAAGTACAGAAGAAGTAATTAGGGACCTGGGGACCCAACTTGATAGCAATCTTTCATTTGACAACCACGTGGCCAAACTGGTTAGAAAAACATTTTATATAGCCCACCTAATCATGAAGGGATTCACATCTAGATCAGGGGAGGTCATTGTGCCTCTTTACTCATCCCTCACCAGACCCATAATTGAGTACAATGCCCCTTTTTGGATGTACCTTACCAGACACCTGCAGCAACTGGAAAGACCCTAAAGTACCTCACCAAGAGGATCAAAGGCTCAAACAGATGCCATATGCTGCCCAGTTAAAGAAACTCCAGCTCTACTCAGTGGCATACCGCCTGCTCAGAGGCGATCTGTGCCTGACGTATAAAGCCATCTCCAACCCAGAATTAATGGACATGCTGCACCTCAGAAAATTCAAATCCCATTGAGCTATGTGCTTGAGAGACTTGAACCTCAGCACAGAAATAAATAAGACATGCTGGAGGGACAGATTCATAACCCAGAGGCTCCCTTCACTCTAGAATAAAATCCCAGTCCAGGTTAGGCAGAGTCCCTCATTGACTCTCTTCAAGAGGAATCTTGATGAGTGAATGGGAGATCATAGGTTTACCCCGGGTATCACTTCTGTGTCACTGTTAGACAGAGGCACAGTATACTAACCTCTAAAAAGGGCATAGCAAAATTAATTTAAAATGGGTGGCGAAAGCCAAACACACTCTGGCTAGGCTTATAAATGCCCTAGGGCAGATAGCCTAGTATGAACCTATGAACCTATGAACCTATGAACCTATGAACCTATGAACCTATATAAGGCACCCGTAACCACTGCTCTGATGAACCTTTTGCACATCCACTAAACAAACAGCATCAGAATTATTAGATCTAAAGACCTCAATTTTGTTTTCAACATAAATAGAACATGATGGCGAGACAGATATATATCTCAGAGAATTCAGTTCTCTAGAGATGGCTCCCAAACCATGTGAAACCTCCCTAACTCCATTTAAACATAACTTGGACCATTGGACTAGAAACTGAAAATTCAACCCTGGTCTGGTGCCTATGTCTCTGATGGACAGAGGCAGTCAATAAATCATGTCAAAACCAACAAGCACCCCCTAAGTAAATGTCTAAAACATATAACTTGTGGGACACATTTGGGTTGCATGGCTAGGCATATAAAGGCCTTTATGACCATTAGCCTGGGATACACCTATGAATCTATGAACCTATAAGTACAGAGAATAATGAATTTGAATCATTTGTGGTTACCAGAAATAGTCCCATTTTTAGAAATATGAAATCAGGGTGACTTTATCAACAAGGGCTGCCATTAAAAGGTGTTGCTCATAATAAAAAGTTGTAAGAAGTCATCCTTCATTAGTCATTTTTGGGCTTGATGTTGAGCACTTTTTGATGACCTCGTTATTTTCCACATTCAAGCATTATCAGAGTTTGCTTTTCTTCATTATTTTATAATCCTTCCCAACATTTGCATGGGCTCCAGAACTCAAGTCAAAGTAAGTGTACCCTATTCTCTAATTTTCATTTTACAAAATATGACAAGGTTTGTTTCTAATCACTTTTGTTTACTGCACCAGAAATGGCTCTAGAATAGAGACAGTATACATTAAGTATAGTAAATTTACTTGGAGTCGTAAAGAATTAACACTAATCGTAACCAGGTAAAGCACGTTTATAATAATTTCAAGATTTTTACTCTACACCCTCCCTAATAATTGATGCAAAGCTATCTTTAAAACATTCAGGCTTGAGCATGACCAAAATATGCTGCCATGGAACAAAATATGTTTCTCACATCTCCAGTGTGAAAAATCCATTTTGAGAATGTTCTCTTTAACCTTACTGTTGTGCAAAAGTGTTTCTGAAGACTTTCCCATATATAAAATATGAAACTGTCTTGATTTAGTAGTGTGTCTTGGAATTTCAGATATACTTTTCCAGCTTACGTCATCTAGATCCTCATGTAAGATATTCAGCCTGCCGTGTTTCATCTGTAACTAGTAGAACATCTAAGCAGGAAGATCAATATATTCCAAAAATGATGACTGGGTCTCTCTGTTATTAACTCACTTTTTATGTGTTCTTAGCACAGATGGAATTTTCACCTCAAGAGAGGAACAAAGCAAAGTCCTTGAGATGATTTTTTTGACATCCATGTCTCAGCAACCACATATCAACTTGGTTATGATTGGAAACTCAGAACTATTCCTCCATATTGTTTTGCTGGTTTGCAGCCATACCCAGAGCACTTCATTACTACAAATGTACACATGTGGCTAAAGGTTGACATATTCACCTTTCTTGTGATTCAGTGGTACCTGCCTCAGTATCTTTGCAACAGATGTACAAATGTATGCAGTAAAACTCTCTCTATGAAATTATATTGGTGTTAGTGTTTGATTTACCTTAAAAAGACTATCATCCTAAATAATCATACATCTCAACTATTCAAATTTTCGCAGAATGTCCTGATTTTTTGGATCATAGTTTTGGTCTAGTCCTCATAAATTTGTGGTTTTCTGGAAAAATCGTTGAGGGCTGAAGTCACTAAATAATGACAGACACTTGACTTTCAGATTTTATATCCTTCAGAAAATGCATGTCAATGCAAAACCTATTATTCCAGCAATTTCTGCCCCTATTTTTGGTCTTTGTTCCCTATTATATTTGCCTTTGTCCAGATTTCGTTTGTCAAGAGGTTGAAAGGTATGTATAGCATTAATGCTATTGTGAAACATTTTTCCCCTATGCATTTCAACAAGAAATTCTATAACCATCTAAAAAACACTTTTATTCTATAAATTTAGTTGCCTTGTCATGTGAAATGTTTTTTTTGGGCATTCCTAATGTTATTAAACTGAAATTTAAAAATCTTTGTAAGTAAAAATGTACATCTGTAATAGCTAGATCCCATACATAATAAAATATATGAAGCACTGAGACATCATCTTAGTGAGAGGTTAGTTATAAGTGAGACATCAGAATCATTGTTATTTGTTGCCAAAGGCAACTAATTTATCGTTAAATTTTCATAGTGTCTTTCTTGCATCTGATTATTTGAAGAACTCTGCATATTGCATCATTTGAATGTGTTACTGTGCCTTTTGTGAGTGACTGATATATTCATATATTCTTTTTAACATTGCAAAAGACATATTGGCCAGTATTCGTAGTCCCTGGCTTTGTATGTTCGTACTGGTAATCCATAAAGAGTGTCTGTATGTCCTGTAAATAAGGTAATTCAGGCTGAGTACAGAAATGCAGAAGTGTTGTGCTGAATGCACCTCCCTCTTGAGGGAGAGCTATTACAAGGCTAAGGGGCATTATGCATGTGTGTATTACTATGATTCATAGAGATAAATTAAAAAGGGCCTCATTTGCTTACAAAATGCATAAAAGGACCTTGAATGTATGACAGTAAAACCAATTTAGCAGGAGAATATGCGAGTTAGGCATCAAATTAATTATCTGAAAAGAGGAGGAAAAATGAATATGCACTGCAATGCTTTTAAAAAGGAGGTATGAGTATTTACTTCACTTGAAGAAATGTTTGTTTTGTTGTATTTTAGTGCTTCTGCATACATGGTCAAACTATTGAGGGGCTTGTTTGCAGAAATTATTCATTTGAGTGTTGGTGAAGTGCTTGTGAATACATGGACCAAAAAATGTAGTGAAGGGATCATTAAGGGAAATTATTTGAGTGTCAGTGAAGTGTTTGTGTGTTCTGTGACAAAGTACTGAAGAGGTCACTGGGAGAAATGTTTCATTTGGCGTTAATGAAATGCTTAGGTATACTTGGTCAGCCTACTGAAGGAGTGGCTGGAGGAAATGCTTTATTTGGTGTCATTGAAGTGCATGTGTGTACGTGGACAAACTACTGAAGAAGTCAACGAGGGAAATGATTCATTTGGTGTTCATAAACAAAGATGGAGATCAAGAGATTAAGAAGTGGGTGGGCACAGCAAGATCTGCCATAATGTCATAGACATTTTAGCAGACTGTGGCAGTGAAGCAAACTCTATAACATTAATATGACTCCTATGTCATTGGCGCTCAGAAGTGTAATCACATGACAGCAGTATCACAGATAGTGTGACTGTCCTGGGTGGAAGCTGTTATATTTGAAGAGGTGTGATTAGCTCCTTAGAAGAGTTTCCAATTGGATGTCAGCATAGTAATGGCTTTTTTTGGTCCTCAACTTAAAATTGGATGTTTTTGGAACTTGACTTGTGAAAGCACTTTTTAGTCCTCAATTTCAGGTTGTTGGAGGTACCATTATGGGAACTGCCTAGGGTGCCAACTGACCTAGCTGATACTCTGCATAAGAGAGTGAAAAAACAAAATTTTCTTAAAAAGATTTTGTGCAGGGGAACAATACCCCACCACCACACCCTGATGAGAACAGCTGTGTCCCCAGCACCCCTGCTACCTAACTCTAAGATCACCATATCTAAAGAAAAGGTAAATCCCTGAGATTCTATAGCATTGATCTTTAAATACATAACATACTGCCACTCTCATGGCATAGAGGGATAAAGCCCTGACTATGGCCCAGATGACTCGGGTTTGATTAGCTGCTCAGGTGACTGATGGAGGGCAGGGTCAGAGATGGGCATGACAATCCTGGGTGGAAAGGCACTTGGCAATGATGTTTCCAAAGGGGGGGCATGGGCCAAAGGTTGGAGTTACCACTGGATGTATTTGATGAGTGTGAGGGGCAAAGAACAAGGACTGGGTAGGACATACATAAGAAAAAAATAACCCAGATGGAAGTACAAGATGACTGAACCTCCAGAATGCCCTTATGGATTATCAGTACTGGAGTAAGTCCAGGTGGATAGGAGACTTGGCATGGATGTAGGACACTGGGGTCTGAGACAGTAAATTGAGGCTTGGAAGAGTACCAAAAGAATTAAAGAAAAAAAAAAACTTAAGGCAAGATTCCATACTACTGATCTCTAAATACATAAGACAGGAATCACACATTAGTCACTGCAGATTAAATTGCATTTTAGCCCAGCATCTGTTGAAGGAAGACTTGAATCAGAGAACAGAACATTTTTCCACTCAGTCTATATATCTCCACCCTTACCTATTGACATGAACTTTGGATAGTGACTGAAAAAAAATACAAATACACCCCGCAGTAATGAGGTTCCTTCACAGGGTGACTGGGCTCACTGTTTGTGATAAAATGAGAATTTCAACAAATGGGTAGGATCTTAGGAGTACAGCCACTGCTTGTTTGAGTTGAGGGGAGTCTGTTTAGGTGGTTGTGCAACTTGTGACAATGTCCCCCAAAGTGTTTCAGATACAAGGAGAAAACCTCAAGGCAGACCTAGGACATGTTTGAAACGTTATGCTTCTTAGTTGGCTGGAAATATCTGCATATCTGACATAATAAAATGGAGGCTGTTTCTAGGACTAGGCAAGCCTGGTGTACCCTGTTTTGTGTGTTTCCATCATGATAGTCATAGGCACATGCAGATTAGAAAATGTCGAAATAAAAACTGAAGTTTCAAGAATTTTGTGGCAGTTAAGCGGATTCAAAACCTAACCAGATGTGACTGGTCTCTAAACGTCCACACATTGTCATGGTGGCTATAGAAGTCATTAGTCAGGGTCTTTGACAGTGTTATCTAGTGTCTCTTACTCAGTAGGATAGTGTATGAAACTCTTTTTCAAACAGGGTAGACATCCATTCGATATCCTTGTGAAAACAATTATCACATGGACTGGTCTGCCAGCAGATTAATTTTATTTTTATTTTATTTTATTTTTGTTAACCGGGAAAGTCCGACTGGACACAGGTCCATTTTCAGCGGAGGCCCGGGGAGAAAAGCTCCATGATACAATACAATATTAGATGAAAACAGTACAAAGCAATTCTTAACAGTTATAAGTAGTACAGAGGACCATTTACATGGCATGTGATAACTAGAAGAATATACAGTCAGTACTCTAGTAGAATATACAAGTAGTACAAATAATACAAATATATATAAATAATATATATATTTTTTTTTTTTTTTTTTTTTTTAAGAGTGGATTCTCTAACCTTCCCTTTGTGGAAAGCTAGTTAAATGCAGATCCATTCATTTTACTACAGAATTCAGGACTCAGTTTTCAGTCATGTCAGGAGAAAGCATAGCATGGTTATACTGGATAAACTTGATAGCTTTCTCTTGAACAGACATTGTGAAGAATACTTCTACCTGCAGGCTCTTACTCTTTCAGCTGTGGCTGAAAGTGAACATCTTGGAGATATTTTGGGTTCATCTGGAGTTTTCTGTGCACACTCTGGTAACATGTTCACTTGACTTCAAATCTTTTGCATGATCAGAGTAGAATAGGTAACAGATGAATTTCTTTGGTGACACTTGTTGCCACTGTATGCGGTCTAACAGGACAACATCATGTGTCAGTGAGTGTGTTACCCATTGCTGAGAAGGTAGTGTAAGAAATTCTTAGTATTATTCAGATGACTTTTATATGCATCTCTGGATTGCAGATATGCAGTGCAAGACAGTAGGTCTCTGAATTCCAGGATGTGAAGATGTCAAGATGTAAGGTTTAACCAGGAAGACCGATATGTGAAGGAGGGGGTTAACCTCTCAATAAGTAGACCACTATATCTGGGAGCATTCAAGTGGCTTCAAAACTAAGTGCAGTCCATTTTCTTCCCTCATGCTGAGCACGTGAAGCACCATATCATAGCAGTGCTTGATTACCACCACAGTGATTGACTTATGATCATCATCATCTTCTTTCGGCTGTTCCCGTTAGGGGTCGCCACAGTGGATCATCTGTTTCCATTTCTTCCTGTCCTCTGCATCTTGCTCTGTCACACCAACCACCTGCATGTCCTCTCTCATCACATCCATAAACCTTACCTTAGGCCTTCCTCTTTTCCTGTTACCTGATAGCTTCATCCTTAGCATCTTTTTCCCAATATACTCCACATACCTCCTCAGCACATGTTCAAACCAACATAATCGTGCCTCTCTGGCTTTGTCTCCAAACCTTCCAACCTGGGCTGACCCTCTAATATACTTATTCCTAATCCTGTCCACCCTCGTCACACCCAGTGCAAATCTTAACATCTTTAATTCTGCCACATCCAGCTCAAACTCCTGCCTTTTTGTCAATGCCACTGTCTCCAACCCATATAACATAGCTGGTCTCACTACCCTCTTGTAGACCTTCCCTTTCACTCTTACAGGTACTTGTCTGTCACAAATCACACCTGACACTCTTCTCCACCCACTCCATCCTGCTTGTACTCTCTTCTTCACCTCTCTTCCACACTCACCGTTACTCTGAACTATTGACCCCAAGTATTTAAACTCATCCACCTTCGCCACCTCTACTCCTTGCATCCTCACCATTCCTCTATCCTCCCTCTCATTCACACAAATATATTCTGTCTTAGTTCTGCTGACCTTCATTCCTCTTCTCTCTAGAGCATATCTCCAGGGTCTCCTCCACCTGTTCCCTACTCTCACTACAGATCACAAAGTCATCTGCAAACATCATAGTCCACAGGGACTCCTGTCTGATCTCATCTGTCAACTTATGATGTATTGCCATATTTTTTGCCTTCCACTAAAGGCCTTGTGTTATAGAACAACGTAACATATTTCACCCTTGACAGAGCAGTCAACAGTGGCCTCAGCTTTCTCTCCCTGGTTAAATGTCCAGCAACCTGAGTCTGTTTCTGAACTGCAGTCATTGCTATTGCAAACAAAAAAAAAATGCTTTACCATGTGCCGACACTATATTCCTATTTTCTTCAACTCATAATGCATAAAACTGGTGTGTTTGTTAAATGCTATACCCTACCTTGCAACATTTATTTTAATTTTATTTGCTTTTGATGACCAGGAAGGTCCACAGGGCTGAAATGAGCCTATTTTCATTGGAGGCCTGGGGAGAAAAGCTCCACAAACATAGCACAAAATAGTAGTAATTAGTTATACACAGATTACAAAGAATAAACTTAAAACTCACTTAAAGAATATACAATTTTAGAATCATGGCAAAGTAAACATTAAAAAGTAAAAGGATTTTTTTTGGTTTTGTTTTTTTTTAGCAGTCAGGACATTCATATTATGCATTTAGACAATTTAAACAATTGTTCTTATGGCAGGAGAAGATAAAGGAGCTTGAATTTGCTTTAGGTAGTCTTCACCGGATAAAATCTAATCAGGTAATAGCAAATTGGGGTATGGTGCATGAGCATCTGTGGGGTCTGTTAGTGCAAGTGCAATTTCACACACACTGAAATGTCCAAGTAATGAAAAAACATTTACTTAGTGGCTGTGTCCACTGTAAACATTTACTTAGTGGCTGTGTCCACTGTAAACATTTACTTAGTGGCTGTGTCCACTGTAAACATTTACTTGGTGGCTGTGTCCACTGTAAACATTTACTTAGTGGCTGTGTCCACTGTAAACATTTACTTGGTGGCTGTGTCCACTGTAAACATTTACTTGGTGGCTGTGTCCACTGTAAACATTTACTTAGTGGCTGTGTCCGGTGTTAGGCTTTTCTTCCTTTCAGTAATGCTGTAGTTTATCATAAGAAATAAATAAAACATAGCCAGTCCCATTTTGTATTTTCCCATATTTACCCTTTGATTGAAAACTGTTTACAGAATTCTTCTTAGGGATAAAACAGTGGCATATAACTTAAATGAGGACATGAAGTATCTAAGATGGTCATCAGACGTGTCCAGTTACCCGAATGATGTGCAGGTTCTGTAAATTAACTATTTCTTATTTTACAATATACACAAGGGAATTGCTTTCATGCCAGTGTAGAAAAGGTTTGGAGTGATGTCTCTCATACAGTATTTAGTGAGCTAACTAAGGAAAATTATAACAAAACTTGCAATGTAGAGTAGGAACAGTGGTGTTGGTGGTGTCCATATATGTGGCTACCCTATGAAAATCAAAAAAACTCTGTGAACTTTAAACCATACAAAAAGACAAACGCACTTGAAAAGAAAAATAGTATAATGAAGCAAGTCGAGATGTACAATACTACACTAGATAACTAATGTTTCTTTTTTTCTGTCATTACTTGTGTACTTTCTGCCTGCTGATCAGGGTGCTAGCCTTTCATATGTTTCCCAGACTGAAGTAACCTGTTTTATTTATTTTTTTAAAGGGTAGAGTACTGATCTCCATGGACGTTTTTCAGATTAAGCCTGGGAGCAGGGTATGGTTAAGTGACTTTCTCAGAGTCATACAGTTAAAAGCACTAAGGACACGTTAAGATAAGGTAGTGGGGTATAGTACTCCTTGGGGAATGGAGGAAAAATGTCAAACGGAAGACCCCTGGTGGAAGCAGCTACTGTTGAACTCTAGTTGCCTCCAACAAAGCTGAAGGGGCAGGCTACAACGCCAATGGAAACAGGCCTGGGCTCAACTGGAGAAAGGCGCCCGCCTTACTGGTGTCAATGCCTGAAGTGCAGTGGGGACCAGGTGGTGTCTAGTAGTCAAATGGTCCCTATATCCCAGTGTTTTGAATCTCAGTAAATAAATCTCAGTCCCAGAACAAAATCTCAGTTAAGACAAAACAGACAAAATGGACACAAAGTAGACTATCTTGGACAATCACAGACAGTCAATCAAAGATGCAAGTTCTTCTGTGGTTCTAGAGGTTTGTTGTAGCCATCAAAGCATAGTTCCAAGTACAGTTAGGCAATGGAAGCTAAGGGAATGAAGCCTCGTGCCACTAGATCATAAGAAACAACATTAACAGCCCCTTAATCCTCAAAACCAACTGACAGGTTGAAAAGACAGCATGTGCATCAGACAGGCTGGCTCACCACCTAGCACATGGGTTCCATTTTCTGTGCACATTGTGAATATTTTCAAATCTCATTTCCAGCCCCTTACAGCATATCCACCATTACTTATCTAATAATAAAAGGTTTATAATGTTTGTACTGGTAACTAACTTTTGTTTTCAAATGAGTCACAGCATCTAATTTGCTAGAATTTTTCACTGTAGCTTCTTCGGTATTCAATCAAAGTCCTAAATGCATTGAGAGCATGTTGATAGTGCTGTCTTTTGCGGTGCCCGAACTCTGGAAACCATATTTGTTCTCCCTCTGAATTTTGCTACTTTCACATTTTGCAGACACTGGATTTAAACTACGGCATCAATCTTTCCAACAGGGCATTTCCTTTTTTCCTTTGAATATTTTTATCTAATTAAACCAAAGTGCTTGTTAAGTAAGTTACTTGTCCCTTTTTAAGTGACTATCATTTGTTTTCCTAGTACGTTATTGATCCTTCATTTGTCCCAGGCTTCCTTGAGGAGCTGTTGTGACTTAATAGCTCTTTATATTTATGTTTCCAGCTGATTAGGTGACAACTACTCCCAGCCTCCTTTAAATTTTCTTTTACAATATTCAGTGTCTTTCTGTTCATTTTAAAACCAGATTCCACTTAAATGCTTTAAATTCTGATTTTATACAGTTGCTCTGTTGCACTCTACTCTTCTTGGAAAATCTGTTACTGTACAGATGAAATATAACATCTTTTAGTTTAAGGCAGATTTATGAAATACCATGTCAAGCAAATAAGTATTATTTCCCTGAATCATAGCAAAGTTTACTAGGATGTGCTTTCCCATAACAATTTTTCTTTATACCGTAAAATATTGACTACATTATGGTCACAGTTCCAAGCAATGGCATTTTCCCTGTAACAATTCTGCTCCTTGTTGTTACAATTTCTGTATAGTTTCAATATTCTTCTAAATGACTTTACTTTATATGTTGTCAAATGTTTAATAGAACGTCAGCTTTTTCTTTTTTTAATATTCTGTTTTCTTTTCAGTTTCCAGGCAGGTTTATAGCTCACTTACATGTTTGCCTTCCATTTTAGTCACATCATAAAAGAAAAGCGTATGTAGCTCCTTTTCCTATTTTACTTTATACATAACATGTGGTCTAATTGATACTGCGCTCATAAAAATCTATCAAACTAATCAATGCCTTATTCAGATTAAGCAGTGGTAACTAACATAAGTGAATGGGAAACTCTAACAAATTAAAAAAAAAATGTATAGATAAATGAAACCCTGATGGGTCTGGTTTGTGCGTTACATAAACCATCTATTTACTGTCTATTAGGTAATGTTCATATCTTCTGGCTTCACTAATCATCACAAAACTCATTCCTTAAACCACCTATTATACATGTATTACAAGCCACTGACTTGTACCTCCTCTACATCATTGTGAAACCTTCTATGACATATTCTACCTAATATCGGATATAAATATTGTAAATACTATAAATATAAGTAAGAAGCATCTATCACTTGAAATCTATGTATAAGAAATGTGCTATAGTTGATAGCATTTATCCACCATGTACATTTCCATCTTACTTACATCAGCTGATAATTGTTACTGTTGTCCATGCTCTACTGGAGGCCAGGTCATGGCTGAAAGGGGATATTGTACCAGTCCACCAACCTGGTTAGCTAACTGCAATAAATAAGTAAAAATTATATATAGATATAAAGATAGATACATAAGTAGATATATATCTGTAGCTATATCTATCTATGTACCTATATATATATATATATATATATATATATATATATATATATATATATATATATATATATATGTCAGTGCTGTAATTGCACTTTGTAATTTGCTTTTAAGAAAGTCAGCAGAACCAGGAAGTCAAGTAAGCACTGGTGGATCATATGAACACTTCGAAGAACAGTTTGACATCAAAAACAAGGTTTTTGAATATTTAAACAATTAGAAATAATAGAATCAATGTTATTTGTCAAAATTTTGATAAAAAAATGTTTTTATTTTCAACATTTTGATGGTAAACCTATATATACACACACACACACACACATATATATATATATATATATATATATATATATATATATATATATATATATATATACATATATAGGTTTACTATCAAATTCTCAAACTCAGATTCTGTATAGATGGGAATATCGAACAACAAATGGCTGATTCACATGTTGTCATCATTAAATGATCGATAATTCATACCAGAGAATGCCACTGTGCATTCGCTGATATGAACTTAATGTAATGAATAGAGATAGTGGTACAGTGTGGATTGGGACATTCATCCCTTCCTTCACTGTAATGCATTCTCAGAGGTGGAATATATAGTTAGCAGGGGGTTGTGGAGGGGCATCCCCCCATGGGGGGGGGCATGCTCCTCTGTAAAAACGTGATGTGAAGTGTAGGAGTTACACTTACCTGAGCTCCTATATGGACATCACGTTTGATATTTGGCAAAAATGTCAAATCTGATGAATTTGTTCAGCAGATTCGACATTTTCCCCTAATTAATATGCAGAGATTCAACATTACCATTCATAGATTCATAGGTTCATAGGTATTTACTTGGCTAATGACCACAAGGGCCTTTTTAAGCCTAGCCATGCATCTCAAAATCTAGAAATTTCAAACAATGTTCCAAACTTTTTTTGTCTGGAATATTGCCATATATGCAGGGTTGTTTGTTCAAATGTTCCATTTGTTGAACGGATGCTTTATTAGAGGTTTGCTTTGTTGTAACAGTTAAGTTGGAGGTATACTAGGCACGTGTGTGCATGTGTGTGTGCTTGGGTGTGTGTATGTGTGTGTGTGTGGGGGGGTGTGAGTGTGGGTGTGTGCATGTGTGTGGGTGTGCATGGGTTTGTATCCGAATGTGTAGCATAAAAGTTAGGTAAAGAGAGAGATTAAATATGTGTGCACGATTGTGAGCCTTTAGGGTTACGGCTAGGTTAGGAGATAGATTTTGTATATGTGTGTGGTGAGTGTCCAAGATGTCTTGCTTTGTGTTAGTATTATGGGAAGGCCTTTTTTCAGGTAAGTATGTTTGGGGTAGGGGCAGGGTTAGGATCAGCTCATATAACTAAGGAGGAGTGAGCAGGGGCATAGTAAGTAAATTGCCAAATCACAGTGCATGGTCCTCTGGTTGAGTTCTTGGCTGTGGCTTTTTATGTGAAGTTTTCATGTCTCTCTGTGGGTTTATCCGGGTGTTTTGGTTCTCCAACACCCCAGAGACATGCTGTAGGTAAATTGGCATTCCTCCAGTTTGCCTGCAGATGAGCATTCATGTGTCTGACTGTGTTTTTGTTGTGTGTGTGTGTTTGTGCGTTAGTATCTAGTGGTAGACTTTGCTTATCAGATGCAGTGTCAGTATATGTGTGCCTGTGTATCTTGTGATAGACCTGGCTCATCAGGGGCAGTATTTATGAGTGTGTTTTTGTGTGTGTGTGTGTGTGTGTGTGTGTGTGTGTGTGTGTGTGTGTGTGTGTGTGTGTGTGTGTTTTTCTGTGCACGTTTGTTTTGCATGTGTCTGAAAAATCAATATTATTGATTTTTATCTGTGTATGCCTGCAATAAAAGTGGGCACATACACAACTTTTCTGGATAGTAGGGTAAAGAACAAGATATAAAAGGCATCACAGAACAGTTAAATCTTCATAGCTTCTGGGCCCTTGGTGTCTCCACATCCCGGGCGACATAAGTGCATTTTGAAAAAGGTTTATTATGAGCCTCTGCCCTGGACTCTGTCATTACTTCCATTAATGGTAAAGAAAGTTGAAATTTACTCTTGGACTCACCTTGTACTACTAATAGACAGAGGCAGCTCCTAAATTCTTTATCCCACCACATGGGTTCTCTCCAAATAGCTTTGTTTTGATCTAATAATTATCACTAGAGTAATATATAAATATAGGTACATCTAAACTTTAATAGGCTAGGTTAATTTTAAGCACCAAATGAGATAATTAACTAGGCTTAAAATGGCTCGCAAGATCAGTTAGCCTAGTACCAACCTATGAACCTAAAACTCCACCTCAGAGTATTTAGAACTCCATGACTCTGTCAAGCTCAAACCTACTTTTGACCCCTCATCCATGAAAACATGCCTATTGAATGTTTCTTAGTATCTCTGTAATCACTTTATTTTCCTCCTGTTTCTCCTAAACTCTTATTAAACTCTATCCACATAAAAAACTCATTCCTGCCCCGTGCTTTGTATATTGATTATATCTCTATATCACAACCTCCATCTGTATCTAATATGTACTTAACCAAACTTTATGTAGCATGGCCTTATTGTTTTACTACAGTCAGTATAACTCTGTTCTCACAATATTTAGGCATCCTGTCTATCTTCATTAATAAATCTGAAACTAAACACCCCCATAACAATCCTAGACCCATATGTCAACAACTTATTTCATTCTGTCACACCTATCATACTGACTCTCAGTTATGTAAATATTTGACTCTGTAAAAGTTGCAGACTCCAAATCTGACTTCAAACCAGTGACAAGTGGAGTACCTCAGGGTTCAGTCCAGGGATCTCCTGTTGGGTATCTACTTCTGTGAAGTACAGGCTAACACAGAAGGCCTTTGGCTACCGAAGTTCACAGATGACTGCAAACTAGGAGCCATAGTTAAGTCCCCAAATGATGTGGACATCCTACAGAAGGACCTCACTGAGACAGATGCCTGGTATCAGAGCCATGGCCTCAAGCTCAATGCCAAAAAGTGCATTGTCATCCCCTTTGGTAAAAACTCTGTACCATTGAACTACCACATAGGTGTCAGTCTACTTAACGCCGAATGTGTGATAAGAGACCTGAGGACCCAGGTGGACAGTAGTCTCTCCTTTGATAATCACATTGCCACAGTAGTCAGGAAATCCTTTTATATGGCACACCTCATCACAAAAGGGTTCTCATCCAGGAAAAAAGAGGTCACTGTTCCCCTCTACCCGACACTCATTAGACCCATTATAGAGTACAATACCCCTTTTGGAATGTACTTCACAAGACATCTGCAGCAGCTGGAAAGGCCACAGAAGTACCGCACAAAGAACATTACTGGCCTCAAACAGATGCCCTACACTGACCGTTTCAAAAAACTCCAGCTTTACTCCATAGCATATCACCTACTCTGAGGTGATCTCTGCCTAACATATAAAGTTATGTCAAACCCAGAGCTGTTGGACATTCTACACCTAAGGAAATCCCAATCCCTCCAAGCTACATGCTCTAGGGACCTAAACCTTGTCACCACAATAAACAGGACATGCTGGAGGGAGAGATTCCTGTCCCAGAGACTTTCCATAGTATGGAACAAGCTACCCATCTATGTCAAGCAAAGTTCCTCATTAGCACTCTTCAAGAAAAATTTTGATAAGTGGATGGGAAATAGGAAATACACCCCAGAGATCACTTCTGTGGCTCTGCTCGACAGGGGCGCAGGAAAATAATTTTCTTGGGTGGCGTAAGCCAGGGAACCTTGTTGGTTAGGCTTACTTAGGCCCTTGGGCCAATAGCCTTGTACCTGCCTATGAACCTATGTACCCAGTTTATCTGTACTTTTATAAATATTTGACTCTATGTATTAGTGTTTCAAATGTAATGTACTTACTGTTACAAGTGTAAATTCTCTATGTGTTGCTATGTCAAATGCGATCTATACTCAAGAGGTTTTCTTCCCAGGCTTCTGCTGAAAATGGGTACATACCTAGACAGACTATCCCAGTAAACAAATGTCAAATAAATAAAAGAAATAAAATAAGACCTAGTGACCCACAGATCCCTGGCTTAATTCAATTATTTATTGAATAGTTACTACAGTGTAGTTTTCACTAATTAGACGATGTCAAAAAATGCAGGAAATATCTGAAAAGTAAGACAAAAGGCAAGAAAAATGTAATCTAAATGTTATGAAGTGGCTGGGAAGGAGGAATTGAGGGACATTAGGAGTGTGGTCGGATGGTCTTGTCTAAGGTTCCATTTCATATAAAGATAGCTGTGGGTCAAACAGTTGTGACTATTACACAATGGAGACATTTTTAACATTGTGTGGGTAGAAGAAAGCCTATCACACACATGTATTTCAAGTAACTATTTAAGCTTTTCCACAGTTCTTCAAATCCCATTATTTAACCTTTTCTCTTACCAAACATATATGTTTATTAGGTTCATAGATTAGTACTAGGCTAACTGCCCTTGTGGAACATTTTAAGCCTAGCCAATTACCTCCTGTGAGAATCAAACCCTGAACTTTGTGTCTGTAAGGGAAACACCTTAACTATTATGCCACCTGTTCAGGGTTTCTGTTCACAGAATACTCATGTTGTCACACAGTACTCTACACCATTTTATTATGACACTCTCTGTGCTGTTTCTGATTAAAATATTTTAGTCAAATTGCAACCTGTTCAATCATTATCATTTGTAAACATATATTTTTTCTTTTTTTATTACTTGAAAAATCATAGTTTTGATGATAAAGACCTTTGCTGAGGGTATGATGCCTGCTCTTTAAAATCTTATCCAGATTTGCCAAACTTTCCTTCACAGAAGCAAGCATCTTTTAATTTTATGTCTGTAATCACCATCCAAAGATACCTCTGGGTAGCAAATGTAAAATCTGCCACTACCTTAACTCCCTCCCATCTGTTTCAGAATGTTAATAGGGCTGTATGACATAGGACTTTTATACACTTCTCTTGAGCACTTTCATCTGGCAAAAACACCCCTTTAGAACATCTGACTTTGAAGGGCAAACTTCCTTAAATAATATTTTAGAATCACATGATGATACTGGTGAATCACATGACATCAGTAGAGAAATGTAAAAACATATGATGTTTATAATAATAAGGTAAGTATATAATTTTAAAACATTAATTACAGGGAAAAAATAAATTAAATATTAATTTCTTTGCCATGACTTGAGCAGTAATGCAGTTTTAATGAAAACAATGTCATTTAAACCTGGTAACACTGAAGTGTTAAGCCTCAGCTGTCAGTCTAGTTCTGTTTTTTATCTAAAATAAGCTTAAAGTTTGCCCCCTTTGTGTGTCAGAGCTATGTACCTTATCCAATACAAAGACTCTGAATTTTCTAAAGTTAGCACAAGCTAAACTGTGTCAAAATAAAGTATTATATTTTAGATATATTTCATAATATCACACTAATGTTTGTAAATCATTTAATTTAGCTTTGCTGTTTTACTGGCATAAAACACTTTGAAAGAACCACACAAAGCTAAATATACTACCCCACCTGAAACACAGCTGGAGAGTTTTTTGGTACCTGTAGGTCTTCAACATCCAGCTAATGTAGCTTATGTCACCTCATGAATAAAGCTGCAGCAGTTACAAAAAACATATGAATATGTGCCTTTAGGTTTAATGGATGACTTTATTTGTGGTGCTTCCTGCTCAAAATAGCCTTAACATTTTTAGGTATCCTATTAAAAATTGTATAACTGACTGAAATGTATCAATGGGACATATAACAGCGTTCATGTTTTTCTTAATTACATCATTAATGCTCAACCCTGAAACTAACATCCATAGCCATGTCGTATTTATCACAAATGACTTTTTCGCAAGTGGGACCAACTGCAAAATTGTTCCCTAGAATCAGAATATATGAATATAATATATAGAATCTTAACTTACTAAAGATACGGTAATAGAGCCTATCTATGGGGAAAGCATAGCAAAATGATAATTTAATTTTGTCAGAATATTCAGTGGTCAGTCTTAAGACTCTAACAGCCTCATTCTTAAAAGCATTCCTTTACATAGCCCAATAATGACTTCTTCTTTTTCCTTCAGCTGCTCCTGTTAGGGTCACCACAGTGGATCATCTGTTTCCATCTCTTCCTGTCCACTGCATCTTGCTCTGTCCCACCAAATACCTGCATGTCCTCCCTCACCACATCCATAAACCTTATCTTAGTTTAGGCCTTCCTCTTTTCCTCTTACCTGGCAGCTCCATCCTTAGCATCTTTCTCCCAATATACCCAGCATCCCTCCTAGGAAAATTTCCAAACCAATGCAGTCTCATCTCTCTGGCTTTGTCTCCTAACCATCCAAGTTGAGCTGACCCTCTAACATATGCATTTCTAATCCTGTCCATCCTCGTCAACTCCTGCTCTGACTCCTGTCTTTTCATCAGTGCCACTGTCTCCAACCCATATAACATAGCTGGTCTCATTACCATGTTATAGATGTTCCCTTTCACTCTTACTGGTACCTGTCTGTCACAAATCACTCCTGACACTCTTCTCCACCCACTCCAACCTATCTGCACTCTCTTCTTCCCCTCTCTTCCATACTCACCATTACTTGAACTGTTAATCCCAAGTATTTAAACTCATCCACCTTCACCAGCTCTACTCCCTGCATCCTCACCATTCCTCTGTCCACCCTCTCATTCATGTGCATATATTCTGTCTTAGTCCTGCTGACCTTCAATTTTCACCTCTGTAAATCATATCTCCACCTCTCCAGGGTCTCCTCACCCTGTTCCCTACTCTCACTACAGATCACAATGTCATCCGCAAACATCATAGTCCACAGGGACTCCTGTCTGTTCTCATCTGTCAAACTGTCCATCACCATTGCAAATAAGAAAGGGCTCAGAAATTATTCTTGATATTATCCCACCTACACCTTGAATGCATCCATCACTCCTACCTACTCACATGTAAATATTAATATATACTATGATAAAATATTATTAAAGACTGCCTTCCTAAAAATTCTTGGACTGAATTTACCTAAAAACACATCCTACCTTAAGTCAATGTCTAAAAACTCAATGTTAGAACTTAAATGTAGCTTACAAATTGTATGAAACTGGAACCATTGTCAAAATAGGTAAAAAAATATGTTAATGCAAATTCACACTACCTGACCATAAGATGAAAATGTCATCAGTAAAATGAATATTAAAATGTGTTGTTTGTACTCAGACACAAATGTCTTCTTCCATTCTCCCAGACATGACTGTTATACGTGTGGTCCACCATCAGCCTCATTAAAACACCCCTGGTTTTATGAAAAAAAACTTGTATTGCATGGAGCACAGCAGTCACACTCTGTAAACTGGGAAAACAACAAGCTTGTTAAGTATCTCTCTGATGTCAGAAAGGTGCTTAAATTGCTTTTGTTAAGCACTCTTTGGCTGTTAATATTATCTGAATATAAATCTCTGTATGCAAAAAGAAAATAATTCCGCCACTGTTTTTGTGTCAGTTTATACTCTCATTGAGGATATTTGGTTTGTTTAATTTATTTTAAAGCCCAATGAAGTGTTGTCTACAGGACCATTTGCTTCACATAATATGGAGAAACTCATGGGAGATCTCACTGAGTTAGTTCAACTACTCAAGAACCAAATGCCGGCTATGAATGCCCAAGTGGAATCTACCACTTCATTGATGCCAACACAGTTGGAATTGTTTACTTTGCATACACCACCACAGGAACGTTCAACTAGTAATAACGTTCAGAGTGGTACAATGACCAGCATTAACTCTGAAGCTGCAGTAAATGATTTTGGGAGCAGACAGCCTATGGACATTAAATTGTTTCTTATTCCACCTAACTTTCAATTTTCTTCTTCCCCAACTGAACAGAAGGGTTTGCTACCTTCAAAACACAATTACGTGCTTTGGTAAAATCAGCCAGAAAAATTACAACAGTTCAAATGGATAACATATTTTTAAATGCTCCTTAGAATTACAAGAAGTTTCAAAGGGATTATGACTTTGGAAATTCCCTGCAGGAATTCAAGCTGTCTCTGTTATGCACAAGGAATTATTGGAGTTGTTTGACCGAACAGGTATGGATTTGTTACGGATTATTATCCATAACAATGAGTGTAAATTAAAGCTCTTAGAGAAAGAAACAACTGAACTCAGTACCAGTATTACGAATGACCTTTTATTTGACACCACAGTAAGACTCAGTGCAATAAAATGTTTACAGACCTGGACAAATATGTTAAAGACAGTTTAAATAGGTAACAGAAAAAATTATTCAGAGACACTGATGACTATAATTAAAAAAAGCCTATCCTAGTCCTAAGAATGCTGATTCAGTGAATAATTTGGAAAATGAAGAAACTAATTAATCTATGGAGTGTAATCATGTAAGTGACAGGAATGGTCAATATAGAGGGAATAACAACAGACCAGATGATCATTTTTTAGAACATCCAGAGCCGCTGAGATGATCTCAGTGATTGATGAAAAAGAACCAGGATGGGGGGCGGGGTACAGGAACCAAACTGGTTAATGGAATCCACCCCTAGCATATGTGATGAGGAAAGCTGGGGGCTTCAGGTATTAGGGGAAACATTTTTGGACAATGAATATAGTAACATTGGTAGTGACCTTATGAAAGTGAATGTATTATGTTGTGATGGTTTCACCATTTATAATTTTTTGTGAATTTGACCTCAATGATGGACATTTTAGCTTGTTGCAAAAAGGATTTACATTTGTTCCTTGTTATAAAGTGGATTTTGTTAAAGTGTTAATCAGCCTTAAGTTATATGTTAGACAACTTAATTTGAGTTTGTTTTTTGCTGACAAAACAGAACATATTAATGAAAATGTTATACATATTAAAAGAAAAAGTACATTTATTCCACCCTCTAATCCCATAGTAACTTTGTTTGAACAGATGTGTGAAAGAGGTACAAGGAAATTATTAAATAAAAGAAATAATTGCCACGACAACCTTTCCATGCAAGAAAGAACTTGTTTGAAACAAATATGTGACACTAAGGAATAACGAATTATGAAACCCGATAAGGGGGTTGGAGCTGTGATTATGACACAGTTAGATTATGTACTGAACGTTGATAATACTTATGAGAGAGTTTCTAGGAATGAAATCAACAGGGGTTATGCCTTGGTGGCTACATGATCTTTTGACCCGGGGGTTGACTGATCAAATAGAATATTCTTTCCTAACTGTGGAAGCTCCAGTAATCCCATCAATATTTGGGATTCCAAAAATTCAAAAAGATGTTAACAACCCCCCTTTTAGACCAATAGTCACAGCAAAATATTCAAAGACTGAACCACTTGCTGCATATGCTGCATATATTGATCTATATAGTAGAAAAGCTATTGGAAAGCATAAACATATTTTAAGGGATTCTTGGCATTGCTGAGAAGTACTGAAAGAACTACCCCTTAATGACAACCTGGATTTTGTATTTGTAACAGTAGATGTGATTCATTTATTTACGGTGATTAGAATATTTTGGGGATGGCCTTATTAATGTTGATGGACTACACAATGTAAAAAGGAATTTAATGGTAGATTTAATGGATACAGTGCTGCATAATAATTTTTTTATACTTTGAAGGAGAATATTTTCTCCAAATTTCGGGGGTAGCGATGGGAGCAAAATGTGCTCCAATGTATGCTAATCTAGTCCTGGTTGAATGGGAGAAATGTTATGTGTTTAATTCTCCCTTTATGAGGAACATTATTTCATGGCTATGTTTTTTAGATGATATTTTAATTTTGTGGAGGAGTAAAATAGAAGAAATAAGATTCTTTACAGATCACCTCAACAGTACCACTTCTTTTTTAAAATTTTCCTCAAAGGTCAACATATATGAGATAGACTTTGTGGATATACTTTTATATAAGGATATGGAAATGAAGAGCTTGGGGTCAAGTATTTTCCAGAAAAATACGTACTCTAATACACTACTACACTTTAGTAGTTGTCATCCTTGGCACCAAAAGAAAAGTGTAATTAAAGGACAAATGGCACATATTTCTAGACTAGTGAGTGACAATCAAATGTTTGAGAAAGAAATGTTTCATTTAATAGGAATGTTTAAGGATATAGGGTATCCGTTAAAAGTATTAACAAAAGTTAGGAATGAGGTTAGAAGAAACATCTGGAAAAGTTTACCCCAATTTTGTTGGCCAATGAAGGTACAACATTTAATTTTAGCCCTTCCAATCAATATGAAAAAGCCATGGTTTTTGCCATATAGCCATGAAGTGGTTGAATTAAGAGAGCTACTAGACCAATGTTGGGAATTAGCATTCAGCCAAGAAATGAAACAAATTCTGGGCACTAGACCAAAAGTTACATTTAGTCAAGGAAAAAATCTTAAAGGTCTTCTTCAGCTACAAAAAGGTGATGAAGTAGACAAATATAGATCTATTACGAATAAATGTAACGTGTATATATTGCAAGTACATTAATGAAAGCCCATATGTAGCACTGGATAGGTACTACAGCAGTATCCCGTGTCCTGGGCGATGTAATTGCAACACAAAGATGATGGTGTACATTGCAACCTGCATGAGCTGTCCTGCCTTTTATATAGGTAAGACCATTCATAAATTAAAGGACAGGACAGCTGAGAATGTTAGGGATATTAGGAACAAGAAGTCTACCAGTGCATTATATTCCCATAGTGTGAATTGCTTGAATTTCAAGAGATTTACATTTTTTGTGATTGACAAGGTAGTCCCTACTGACAGAGGAGGAAACAGTAAGACGGTGCTTGAAACTAGAGAAACCTTGTGGCAACTAAGGTTGTACACTATGACAGCCCCAGGGATAAATGATCATTGTTCCATAGCTAGCATTTTAAAGCTTAGACCTGGTAATGTGTAGTACAGGGTGATTTTTTTATTGTGGTTCGTATCCACCTAGTGACTTTTTAGTGCAGTTTTAAAGACAGGGTTTTTTTTATTATTTTTTTTTGTACATGAATAGAAACCTTTTTTTACTTTTTTATATACATCTTTTATGTTTGTTAAATGTTATAACAATAGGTTAATGTTAAATACTGGGTTTGAAAGTTTGTCTACAAGTCAGGTATTTAGTGTATTAATCATGTGACTAGTAGAACTATTTAAATGATGTTTGAATTAGAATGATTTACTCTGATGATGTCTGGATCATTGTAGTGGACGAAAGCTCTTAGTCTTGTTTTTATTTGATTTTGAAGTTTGCTTTTTACAATTAAACGATATCCCACACTGTAACTTTTGTAGTGGCGGAATGTTTTTGTTTTTGTGTCGGTTTATATCCTCATTGAGGATATTTGGTTTGTTTACTCTCTCTGTATGCAGTCTGTTATAGACGTCTCCATGGAAATTTGTGTCTAGACTTTTGAGTCAGGAAAGACCCAGCCTTCTTTGACCTCCTATTCCTTTGCAGAACAAATTTTACCTCAAATACCCAGTTAAAAAAGCTAAACCTTCATCAAAAGAAGAACAAGACACATTGGCATGATAGCTTCATATCCCAATGTATTATGTATCTCTAGAGAACATTATAACTATGCACCAAGCACACAGTAGTACGTTTGCCACCTTTATGGTAAACCTAGATAAATGGATGGGCATCAAATTCTCAACACGTATATCTTTTTTTGCGCTTCCTGAGGATGGAGGGAATTTGTGAATATGGTACATTAGCTAGACAAATGATCTACAGGCTTACTGAGTAATACTTCCCTATGAGCCGATGAACCTATGAGTAACAGCCAAGTACTGAAACATCTATCCAGGAATGGAGATATGGGAGTAAATAGGCAGTCTCTTGTTACCCCTCTGTGGGGAAGCGACCAATATTGAGCACCAACCGATCAAGCTAGATTTGTAAGCCAAAGGGGCAGTTTGGGATTGCAGGTCATGGATGATTATCAAAGTGTTGCTTGGGCTCAAAAAATAGCAGAAAATGCAAATGTCAATGCATTTAAACCTCAGTAATTAAATATTTTGATTATAACACTGCATTTTATTACTTAATAGATGTGGAGTAAAAAAAACTTTATATGTTCCTGGTCTCCTGAACCAGTCGAATCCCAACAGTCAGACAATGAAACAATCAAGGTTAGGTATAAAGAATATACAAATAACAATGCAATTTATAAACTGGTTACAGGTTTGCACTTTTTCCCAGATTCGTTGATTCAGTCTCTCTTTATCATTGAACTTAGCTGATCAGCAGGACTTTAAAATGAAAACTGACTCAGGATTGGAACAAACTATGACAGAAACACCAATAAAAGATTAATTTTGACCTCATACTAAGGGACAATTTAACTTTACACAGAGTGGACCTGTGAGCTTGTAAGCAGGCAGGGACAATTTAACCTTACACAGAGTGGACCAGTGATAGTTTGCAAACAGGCAGGGACAATTTAACCTTACACAGACTGGACCTGTGATAGCTTGTAAGCAGACAGGAACAATTTAACCTTACACAGACTGGACCTGTGATAGCTTGTAAGCAGGCAGGGACAATTTAATCTTACACAGAGTGGACCTGTGATAGCTTGTAAGCAGACATGTACAATTTAACCTTACACAGAGTGGACCTGTGATAGCTTGTAAATCAGGCAGTGCAACTTAACATTACAAAAAGTGGACCTGTGATAGAATGTAAAGTAGGCAGGGTAATTTAACTTTACACAGAGTGGACCTGTGATAGTTTGTAAAGCAGGCAGGGCAATTTAACTTTACACAGAGTGGACCTGTGATAACTTGTAAGCAGGCAAGGACAATTTAACTTTACACAGAGTGGACCTTTGATAGCTTGTAAAGCGGGCAGGGACAATTTAACCTTATACAGAGTGGACCCGTGATAGCTTGTAAAGCAGGCAGGGACAATTTAACCTTACACAGAGTGGACCTGTGATAGCTTGTAAGCAAGCAGGGACAATTTAACCTTACATAGAGTGGACCTGTGATAGCTTGTAAGCAGACATGGACAATTTAATCTTACACAGAGTGGACCTGTGATAGCTTGTAAATCAGGCAGAGCAATTTAACTTTACAAAGAGTGGACCTGTGATAGAATGTAAAGCAGGCAGGGCAATTTAACTTTACACAGAGTGGACCTGTGATAGCTTGTAAAGCAGGCAGGGCAATTTAACTTTATACAGAGTGGACCTGTGATAGCTTGTAAAGCAGGCAGGGCAATTTAACTTTACACAGAGTCGGCCTGTGATTGCTTGTAAAGCAGGCCAGACTATACCTCTCAACTTCTTAGGGCAAGAAATTTGGACAAATTCCAAAATAACAGGGGGCAAAGGTCAAAATCAGAGACAGATTTTAATTACTACTCTTATAAACTTAGAAAGTTGCTAGGATAATAGTTAATGCATTGGTATGCATTTTTTTCTGAATGATATAAAGTCTGAAACTCAAATGTTTGTCATAAATTAGTGACATCAATCCTCAATGATCTGTCAGAAAACCACAGATTTTATGAAGAACAGTCCAAAAATATATGGCAAAAATCTGGACAGTCAGTGAAAATCTGGACAGTTGAAAGGTATGAGCAAGACAATGACTAAAATGAGAGGCACAGCTTGTTAAATTGCTGCAAAGGCCTCCCGCTCAAAGATCTTTGGTTACGATGAACACCTGGTAATAGAATTTGCAACCTTAAAAAGTAATAATAGTTAGTGTAGTTGAACTTTGTATCTTTAGTCCAGTGGGTGATGGCAAGTCCTTAGAGCCACCACAATTGATAAGAAAAATGCTATGTGACTGGAACAAAAATTATTTGATCTTTGTTCTTTAAAATGTTTCCTATAGTAAATTTTAATATTATTTGGTTTGAAATTACAACTAATTAAAATTACCCTGATTTTTCATGATATTCATTTTAATTAGATTTTGTGAGGAAAAGTCTGTGCAAGTGGCAAAACAGAAGTTTCAAGAGTAACTTCACCAAGCACTATTATTATTTGTTCTTTTCTTTTCAAGGCTGGTGTGCACACTGCAGGGCACAAACACTACAAGCGCAAATATTACCACTACGATTTCAAGTGCAGGACTTTCAGATGAAACAAATGTCTTTTCATTTGTGGTAAGCATTTTGTATGTACATTACAGTTAAAATTCACTGTAGTAAAAACATTTAAAAGCCTTAAATAAGACAGTTACTTAGCTTCATTTTTGAATTTTCACCTTGTATGTTGTTTCATGAAAAGACCTGGATAGATTTAGTTTGTTTAGTATTTGCTTAGGATGGCAAAGGTTGAAGTACTGAGCAACAGACATGTCTGCACATTTCAAGAACAAATGTTTATACAAACTGCATTCTTTCTGGTTTTGGAAAGAGTAGTAATATCTTTGATGCATGATACAAAAAGACATTTCAGCCAGTTTAAACAAATGTGTAATAAGATTGTAATTCATTTCTAGCCCATCCACGTTTAGACATCACCTTAATGGAGCACATGTTGCTTATTATATGTATTTTTGTGAATTCTGAGCCACTACAGCCATTTCCTTTCCATTAAGTGTGAATTTCTGCAGCCTGAAGCCTGAACAGTTAGCAAAAAGCTTAACTCACTGGTAAATGATGCAGCAACGTACAACTTAAGAAAGCTTTTAGGAATTCCAAAGTATCAGACTTTATGATGAAATCCTGTAGTCTTAGCAAAGGCACCATATAGTATATATAATCAGAGGGATAATGTGAATGTTGTACTCTGGTTCTTATCACCCTTCCTTTTTATTTGGTAACTGAAGAAAGTTGACTGAACCAATGGCCCATTTTCAGCCAAGGCCCAGGAAGAAAAGCTCCACAACAGATTCATACATACAAGGGAAGAAAAGCCCTGCAACAAAAAAATTATCTTACAACAAGTTTGTCAGTAATTATATACAAGAGAAGAAAAGTCCTACAACACAGAAATTATTTTATAGTCATTTTGGATGAAATATTCCATAAACACACATAAAAACATTTTCGATCCCTGGTAAGTAGTCATCTTGAGATTAGAGCTTCTGTTTTCTCCTAGTGAGAGAGGGAGTACAGTGACATTATTTCCTGGGGACTGCTGATCACCAGAACACCTAATAACTGCTTTATAGGTGACAGCTTGGAATCTGTGCTTATATTCTGATCCTGGTGCGAGTAGGAGTAGAGTGCATGGATTCCTGACTCTTTCTGGTTGGAGAGTGAGTGTCTGCTTAACGTACCTGATTGGTATGGTTGCTATTCAAGGCATCTACCAGAAAAAGGCTACAAGCCTGCAGACCCTTCCATCATCTGGGACAAGACTGTGGATCACCAAATAGGGTGTGGCCTTCTTTTCTTCTTGGGATTGGTAATAACTTTTTGTTTCTGGTGAGACAAGAAGCAAAGGAGTATTGTATCCCAACAGAGTGAAGCTGTGCTGAGACCAGCATTAGTAGTAGCCAGGCAGTAGCCATTCATGTGACTCCCCTCTTTTCATCATTCTTGACGAGCTAATTCTTTGTTTTCAGTAAGTGCTGTTTGATTTCTTTCTAACGTCAGAATATCTGCCTAAATACTTCATCCTTAAATTTTCAGGATCTACATATTAGTTTTCCCTCAAGTGTTTGACAGTGCTCCGTACAGACTCAGACACCTTGAGTGACATTTTTCCTGTAAAAGCTCAATTCAAATTTCTCCAATATCTACTTGCACGCAGGACATCTAGTTTGCAGTGACAAGCACTGTCCTCATAGTTGCAAACCGGATACTGCTGACAGTGATTGATATTCTCACTCCAACAGTCTAATCAGTAAAAAAGGGGTCTGTTGCCATGGATATGAACTTTTCTACTGTCTCTGTTACTAGCTTGGCAGATATGGGGCTCCTGAGGCAATGTAGAAATTGCTTTATGTTTACTGACAACCAGTTAATTCTCAAATAAACTGATACGGTATGTGAGATATGTATTTACACAACATCGCTGGAGGCAAAGCTCTCACATAAAAGTACTCCTAATGTCAATAAGGTTGTGAGTAGCACACATGCTGCACCCATCATACACATTTCAAATCAGACATATAGATCCACATATACTAAGGCACTTACATGTAACCTTCCTAGACCACAAAGACCTCCTAGACAAAGTACATATAAGAAGTACCCTCAGCAGCCCCAAACGCACTCTGTCAAAACAACACCCACATCAACACATAGAGCTACATCTCATGGAGCCTCTATCTCTAAGCCTATAAGGCAAGACACCACACACTCCAACCTTCTAGTCATTGGAGACTCCATTGTGAAACACACTGATGTCCCTCTCACCAGGCTGAGTAAGGAGAAAACTATGGTCAGTTGTTTATCAGGGGCTAGGATCCACGACATTACACATGCACTCCAGTCATTGGATCACAATTACCAATATGACTCAGTCATAGTTCATGTGGGAGTAAATGACCTGAGATGTACCTCCCTAGACTATATGAAGAGAGACATCATAGAGCTCTCGGAATATGTGTCTCAGGCTGGTATGAGCCTAGCATTAAGCAGCATTTTACCTTCTCCAAGGATGATGCCACAATACGAACAAAGAATGATTGACTTTAATAATTGTCTTAGTTTCTGGTGTCATTCTAAGGGGATGCAATATTAGTCAGCATGGAAGGAGATGGTCAACAGACCACACTGCTTTGCCAGAGATGGTCTGCTCCTCTCCCCTCTAGGCTTTCAAATGTTAGCTAAAACATTGTCTTCCCCCATAGTGCCTTTTTTAGGCAATGCCAAACTGAAAGTACTTCCAACATAGCAAGTAAAAAACAAGAAAATCTAAAGGTATTACTGCTCAATGCTAGGAGCCTAAACAAAAAACTCCACTCCCTGAAAGCTCTCTTTACCCTAGAGAATGCTGATGTATGTGTGGTCTCTGAGATATGGTTTAAAGCCGCGGACAGCACACCAAAAGTGCAGGGTTATAATGCCTTCCACACATTTAGACCAGCTACTTCACAGGCAGGGACTACAGGTGGAGGTGTCTCTGTTTACATCAAAAATAAATATACTTCAAGGCTGGTCAAACAGGACAATGCTCTTGAGCTGCTCCATGTTTAAATCGCCATAGGTAAAATCCAATACCACTTCCTTGCAAACTATAGGTCCCCCTCTATGACCCAGGAAACCCATACCATGCATTTAAGCTTATAAGAAACACTAACTATCCAACCCAATACCATGTTCATGGGTGACTTTAATTCCCCCATTATTAACTGGGAATCCTATACAACATCAAATGTACATGTACAGAGATTCCTGAATTTTGTAAACACAAACTCCCTGGACAAGATAGTCAATACACCAACCAGGGGTGCAGCCATACTGGATCTGGTCCTCACTAATGTGGGAGAGTGCTGCACACCCCCTAATGTAATTCCTTCTCTGGTAAGGTCAGACCACAAAATGGTCTCAATTGAAGTAAAAATAAAACCTGGACCCCCAGCTAAACCGTGAATATTCAGGAACTATTCTAAGGCTAAACTCCTGCTATTGAGAACCTGGTAAAATTTCAAGCCCCTATAAACCCCGAGAACACTTCTGCCTATGCAGAACTGTTCACAGAAACCATGTACAAGCATGTTAATAGCTGCATAGAGGCAGCTGCTCTCACCAGGAAGAAGTACAGAACTAACTCAAAAAACAAGCCACCCTCATGGAATCACAAAATCAGTCGGATGTATAACAGGAGGAATAAAATCATGGCAAACAACTCAGAGGACAAATAAAGTCTACCAAAGCCAAATTTGAGTTAAGTTTTTCCTCCCAGGCCAAGGACAACCGCAAAGCATTATTTAGCTATGTCTGCAACCTCAAAGGCACTACACAATTGTGTGCAGAGCTCATTGTAAATGGAGCCACCTATACTGAGCCAGAAGATATAGAAAACCTCCTGGCTGATAAATTCAGCTCCAACTTTACTCTTTTCTCCCCTCAACCTTCCCTCAGGTAATATAATCAAATATAACTCTCCCTACTATCACTAGGGACTAGGTCTTTAATGCTCTCTCTAAGACCAAGTCATGCCTCTATACAAAGGTGGGCCATCTACAGACCCTGGAAACTACAGACCCATAAGTCTCACTAGTCTTATATGTAAAGCCATGCAAAGAATTATCATGGTGATGATCAATTGAGATATAGTAAACCTCTAGACACTGGACCCAACCCAGTTTGGTTTTGTCAAGAGCAGATCATGTCTACTCAACCTGGTAGATTTCTTTGAGAAGGTCACCAAAGCAATGGATGAGGGCAAAATCTACCTGGCCAAGGCATTTGACACAATACCCCACTTGAGCATTTTTGACAAACTCAAGAGGTTAAGTACAAACCCATATGTCACTCGGTGGATAGCCAACTGGCTCACAGACAAGACCCAGGAAGTTAGAGTTGGGGAGTCCACCTCTACAAAGAGGCCAGTCACAAGTGGAGTCCTTCAGGGATCATTCCCTGGACCGCTCCTTTTTGGCATTTACTTCTCAGAAGTCAAGGCCAATGTCAGTGGTCTTTAGCTGACTAAATTTGCAGATGATTTCAAATTAGAAGCTGTCTTTGAATCTCACACTGTTCTCCAGGAGGGGCTGACACAGACAAACAACTGGTGTCATAGTCATGGACTAAAACTAAATGCAAAGAAATGCATAATAGTATCCTTTGGGAAGTCATGCATCCCTGGTAACTATCATATTGACAACACAACCCATAGAGATGAGCCAGTAGTCAGGGGCTTAGGGACACACACATAGATAGTAATCTATGCTTTGATCATCACATGTCTATAGTGATGAGGAAATCATTCTATGTTGAGCAACTTATAAACAAAGGTATGGCATCTAAGTCCAAAGAAATCATTGTTCCACTGTATTTGGCATTCATCAGACCTATCACTGAGTATAATCCCCCCTTTGCTGTACCTAACCAGGCATATCCAACAACTGGAATGTCCACAGAGGTTCCCCACTAAAAGAATACAGGGCATAAGTAATATGTCCTATGCAGACTGCCTCAAGGCCCTATCCCTGTATTCTGTCTCCTACAGGCTTTTGAGGGGAGATCTATGCCTAGCATACAGGACATTCTCAGACCCCACTCTGATGGACCTCCAGCATATCCACAAAACAAACAGTACCAGAATTACCCATCAAAAAGACTTAAACCTTGCCTGTGATATAAATAGGACTTGCTGGAGAGATAGGTATGTATCCCAGAGACAATCCCATCTATGGAACAGGCTCCCCATCCATGTGAAGCAGAGTTCGTCCCTAATCCAATTCAAGTGCAACTTGGACAATTGGATGGGAAACCGGACATTCATCCCTGGTTTGGCACTTATGTCTTTAATGGACACAGGTAACCTGTAAATGGTTCATCTCCCAGGCCCAATCTTACACTTATATCAGAACTTGTCAGAGATTTGGGATGCATGGCTAGGCTTAAAAAGGCTGTTGTAGCCATTAGCCTAATAAACACCTATGAACCTATGAAGTTACACAATGGGCAGAAAGCTCCACAACAGATAAAACTCTCTAAAATAGAATGGTATATCTTGCCCCACAACAGACTGAAATACATTTACAGACTATTGCTGGGAGAGACAGTGATCAAGAATACAATTTGTGCTGCAAGTAGTAAAACAGTTTGATGAACTGGATAGCCTATGCCAAGTAAAATAATATATAGTTATTCAAAGTATTGACTATATTTCTGCAATTGTGACTCAAGATTAGTGAAGGCCTTATTGTTATGTATCACTTTCATTGCTGCATTCACAGCAGGTAAACAATGGCGGCATGTATCAGAACGTCAGGTAAACAATGGCGGCATGGATCAGAAGGTCAGGTAAACAATGGCGGCAAGGATCAGAACTTGAGAATAATGAAGGAAATGCTAGAAGCAGTTGCAGTGGCTTCTTATGTAGCTAAATGATCATTGAATCATACATTAAATTCTTTACACATGTAACTGCTTTGCTGGCCAGTGAACTTTACCTACATTAACACAGCAGTGCTCTATGTGTGTTCTCCCATTTTAACAGACAAAAGCATTTAATATTTTTCCATTTTTTGTCAGTGTACTCTTATACTCTTCCTTTTTATGCATTGCAATTCTAGTTAACCTCCCGGAAAAATAGGCCTGCCCTGCCCTCCGGTATCAGTTGTCACTATCCCTACTTTTCTACAAGAACATCTGTGATCACCGAATGGAAGCAGGGCCACCGGAGAAATAATAAAGGAGGAATGCTTTAAACAATAAATCAGGCAACTACTACATTAACACAAATATGCCAATTATCTCTTGCATTTTTCGTATACAAGGTTGTCTAAAAACACTCCCTCAAAATGTGTTGTGTACATACTATGTGGGTTAGATAAAAATATGTACCTAAATTATAGTAAACATGATTCACTTGCATATGGGTTTACTTAGTAGGAGTTAAGTAATTTTGCATTGCTTCTTCTGATAACGTAGAAACAGAAGTAAGTAAATTTAAGATCTCACTAAAATTATATTTCTCTTCATAAGGCTGATTTGGATAAACTATAATACATTTTTTGTGTGACAAGGAAGCTTGTAGTCCCATGTAGTTCCTTTTGGTGCAAACGTTTAAAAACTGTTGCTTTTGTCATGATGATGCATACAGGAGCTGACTATAGTATTTTGCTTTTTCAAACTCCCAGGAAACAGGAACATTTAAAAATGAGTACCCCTTGAAGGGGTAAATATTTTAATATATTTATATGGATAAGAACTCTGTCTGACTCTGGAAGCACCTCTATCCTAGAATATCCCTGTACCTTTTCCCATCTACTACATGATATAACAAGCTGGATGCATTAAGTATTTTCTCCCTTGAACTGATTGTTTTTTGCTGGTCGCATAGTATGGGTCATGATGTTTGCTTGTCTAATATACAGACAAAATGTCCATTTGTCAAGCAAATTAAAAAAGTGACCTGCAGTTTTAAAAAAAAAATAATGTCAACAAGAGCCACCATAATCATCATTGTTATAACCCTCCCCTTTGTAAACATGATAGGGAGAATCTTTCTGCCCATCTTGCAAGCAAAAGTGGCACCCAATGAGAGCTTCTCATGTTTGGAGGGATTGACATAATGGTTCTGTTGTTTACCTTGCAGATATAAAGTACAGGGTTTAATTCACACCTTTGCAGGAAATTGGTTAGGCTTAATGTGGCCCACAAAAGCAGTTAGCCTAGTACTTATCTATGAATCTATGATCCTATGTGGAAATGAACAGAAGTTCAAGCATACAGCTGTACACACAGGACTGATCATTACTTGAAAGGCAAACATTTGGAGAGAAGGTTACAATCTAGCCCTCATAAAAATATATCCAGTGTTAAACTGGCTATCAATTCTCAGAATGTGCTGAGCTCCTCGTCTACAAGCACGTTTTTGAGCCCCCAAGAGTCCTTTGTATTAGGCAAGGAGGGGGGAACAAGGGTACTATATAAAATCTATACAAAAACTCTAAAAAGAAAATAAAGAAAGCTGTTTTAGAGTTTTTGTAAAGAATTTATAGATATGTTTTATTATATGTTTTCCATGTGTATTGTATATTTAAAATGTAGTTGGATAGTTTATAAATTGTTATATAGCTTTAAGGAGGTATGTTGATCTATTGGCCTGCGTCATGTGATTTTACACTGACTATGTTTAAGTGAAGTTGAAACTTTTTCTGTACACACTGAAGAAGGACATAGGTCCAAAAGCTCTGAGTTCATGGTCTTTGAGTAAAATCTTTTGGAGTATTGCATTAAACGTCGAGTGTTTCCTTCCACTGTATTTTGACTTGGTTTGGACTTTTTTGGTTACAATGAAGGTTTACATCAGTGCTGGTGGTTGGCTATGTGTAGGTCTCTCCCCTGCATAGGCCAAGTTAGCTTGAGTGTAATAAACTGCTAGTTCTGTCTCAATTAACATCTGGTGAGCATCAGTAGTGCTCACTATCATGTGACACTGTCATGTGACACTATCATTGGATATCATGAATGAGCTGATGTCTGTAGGTATCAAGTGCTTTGCAATGTTTCCTCACTCAGTCTTCTTTGATGGTTTGCTGTGAACAATGTATTTTTCCTCAAACCACCCTTACACCAACTCCATTAATCCTGGACATAATGTACATCATGAAAATATGTATTCCAAGGATGTGCTTTTTTCAGGTGTGCTACTGAAAATACTAAAAATCTATGTGAAGAATTTGTGATAGCAAATTAATGTAACCAACAGAAGAAAAAAGCTAATTTAATAGTCTCTTGTTCACAAAATGACAAGTAAATTTGAGGCAATGCATGAGAACAGAATATGATCCTTGGAGTGAATTTAATGACAGTAACAGGCAATGCATGAGAACAGAATATGATCCTTGGAGTGAATTTAATGACAGTAACAGGCAATGTATGAGAACAGAATATGATCCTTGGAGTGAATTTAATGACAGTAACAGTCATCTGAATGTGATCCCTATTTACACTAAGTGTAAGAAGCCATTGCATGCTTAATTTAATATTATTATTATTAGTTATTTACAGGGTCCCCAATTTTCTTTACCCAGCTAAATGAGCTGGTCTTTCTCTGGCCATTTTTAATCACAAGTCAGAAGTAATGCCAGAGATAAGTGTGAGCTATTCAGAGAGATACCATTCAACCAGCTGAGAAGAAACTGAATAACCCAGCTTAACATAAAGACTGGAAAATTTATGAAGCAGCAGATGCCCATAATTGCTGATTGGCTATCAAGATTAAATCTGTGAACCTGAAATTGTAAGGCAGAAATCTTAACCGTACCCTGTGAGCTGCACAGCTTTTTCCACTGTTTAGAAACAGTCACTTTATTAGCACTGCTTTTGCAGAGAATTTGACATTATACTGGAAATATAAAACGGAGATGTAAACAGAAAATGATTGAGAATGAGAAAAACTCAGCTGTGTGATAAGGTGATAAGAACTGGAAAATGCATGTTGTTCGAACCCAGATGAGTATACATATCATAGCCTTCGTCCTGTGATACTGTCATGTTTATGCTAATAAGGTATAAAAGACAAGAAAAAGAGTCATCTAAATGACAAGGTACTACTTTGGGCATGAGATGGGCAGACTGTGTGACTTCTTCTGTTAGATAGGAATGCAAGCATACTCCACTTTTAAGCATTTTGGGCAGTCTCATTTTTAAAGTTTGAGAATAAGATCCCATAGGAACAAGATGTAGGTGGCTACTCACACAATAAGGCAGAGTCAAATTATGGCATGTAGTTACATTTAAATCAGTTATTTTATTTCCTTATTTCCATAAAGGCATACATTTTCTTTAAATGTTGAAACACTGGCCTTCTTAATATTACATTTATGAGAATACCAAATTGTAGTAATTCTTTATACAGTAAGAGAGGGGACGTTATTCGTAGGACCTATGCTGTTGACTCCTTAACTTCAGAACTCCCAATAATGCACCTTTCTAGGATTGTTTAAGATGAAACATTTTATCATTTACATTCTCAAAATGGATGACAGTGTGAAAAAAAACAAAGATGTTTGAAATACAAAAAATGGTTGAAAGGGTAGGTATCCAATCATTCAGAAACCCTTGTTCCCATTTTTGTACATGGGGTCAGGGTGTCACTTCAACAGTGACAATCATCTAACCTCATGGGAGTCACAGATAAACTTGCTTTTAAAAAGTTATTGGAATTGCTCATAGGTTCATAGGATCATAGGTGTGTACTAGGCTAATGGCCATGGGGCCTTTACAAGCCTACCCCATAGAAGTGCCCTGGCATCGTGCCGTCCGACATTAGTTCCCAATGCCTCTATCAAGTAGAGTCAACTGGAGTGGTCCCTGGAGTGAACTTTCTATTACCCATCCACTCATCAAGATTTCTCTTGAAGAGGGACAGCGAGGTGCTCTGCTTGACATGTATTGGAAGTCTATTCCATAGCATGGGCAGTCTTTGGGTTATGAACCTGTCCCTCCAGCATGTTCTGTTGATTGTGGTAATGAGGTTGAGGTCTCTGAGGTGTGTGGTATGGAGGGATTGGGATTTCTTTAGATGTAGCACTTCTAACAGAGCTGGGTCAGACATGGCTTTGTAAGTCAAACAGAGATCACCTCTAAGTAGGTGATATGAGACAGAGAATAGCTGCAGTCTTTTGAGTCTGTCCAAGTAGGACATGTGTTTAATGCCTAGGATCCTCTTTGTGAGGTACTTCTGTGGCCTCTCCAGCTGTTGCAGGTCTATAGTGAGGTACATGCCAAATGGGTCATTATACTCAATGACTGGTCTAATGAGGGAAGAGTAGAGAGAGATAATGACCTCTTTCTTCCTGGATACAAAACCCTAGGTAATGAGATGTGCCACATAGGAGGACTTTCTGACCACAGTGGCAATGTGGTGGTTGAAGGCAGAGGTTGCTGTCAACCTGCTGCACCAGATCTCTTATAACGCCTTCAGTGTTCCCATCGATGTGGTAATTAGTGGGAACTGAGTTTTTATCAAAGGTGATGACGGCACATTTTTTGGCATTAAGGTTAAGGCCATGGTTTTGACACCAGTTATTGATCTAAGTGAGGCCTTTCTGTAGGACATCTGCATCACTTGGGGGGTTAATAATGGCTCCCAGCTTGCAGTCATCTGAGAACTTGGTCAGCCAGAGTCCCTTTGTGTTGGCCTGGACTTCTGAGAAGTAGATGCCAAACAGGAGAGGACCCAGGACCAATCCCTGTGGGACTAAACTCGTGACTGGTCAGTGGTCTGACTACTACTTTCACACTGTGTGTTCTATCTGTGAGCCAATTTGCAACCCACCTAGTGATATAGGGCTTAATTCCTAGTTTGGTGAGTTTATCAATAATTCCTGAGTGAGGAATGGTATCAAAGGCCTTGTCCAGATTGAGGTAGGCTGTATGCACTGCCTTACCTTCATCCACAGCCTTGGTGCCTGACTCAAAGAAGTCAACCAGGTTGAGCAGGCATGATCTCCCTTTCACAAAGCCAAACTGCATGGGGTCTAGAGTTTGGAGATTTCCTATATCTTTGTTAATCAGGTCCATGAAGATGCACTCCATAGCTTTACATATCAAACTCGTCAGGCTAATGGGGTGATAATTCCCAGGGTCTGTAGTTGCTCCCCCTTTACGGAGAGGGATGACTGTAGCAGTGCACCATTCGGTAGGGACAAAGCCTGAAGTGAGGCTGTGACTGAACAGGGCACACAGATTTGGTGCCAGTTCACTTTGTAGTTCATGTAGAACACAGCCAGGGATATTATCGGGTCCCATGGAAGGTGTATTTTTGGCCTTGGATAATGCCGCTTTAACCTGTGCTGCAGTAATGCTGGGTACCTGGCATTCTTCTGGTATTGTGATTGGTCCTTTAGGGGGGAAGAGAGTGGTAAAGGTGGCACTGAATCTGTCAGCCAGTATGCTGTCAAGATCTGTTGGCTCAGTATAGGAGATGTCATTGTGCAGTAAGTCAAAGCAAATCTGGGTAATGCCGTGGAGGTTCTTGATATAACTATAGAAGGCTTTGTGATTGTTTTTAGTGTCTGCTGCAATTGTGCCTTTATAGCTTGCTTTAGAGAATTTGATGAGGGATCTCAACTTTCTGTTGAGTCTAATAAGGGTGTTTTTCCAGTCTTGGGACTTCACCTTTTTCTGCAACAGTTTCTTCCTTCTGTTGTAGAGTTTATTAATGGCAGGGGACCATCAGATTGGCTTCCTTTTTTTGGAGGAGTGCATCTTGGTTCTGTTGGGTATTGCCAGGTCCATGCATTTATGTACATGTTCGTACAGTGCATTGGTGAATGATTCGGCAGTCATGCAGCTATTTTCCATTGAAATGGGTGCCATGAAGTTGTCCACCTCTGTTTTTAGGACCCCAAAGTCAGCTTTGGAGAAGTTTTTCAAGGTGGTCACCTTTGCTGGGGTGTGGTTGATATGTGGATTTCCATGGTGATTAGTTTATGGTCAGATCAGACCAGGGAGGGATTGACTACTGGTGTAGAGCAATGGTCACTCATGGTAGTAATAACCAGGTCAAGGATGTTGCTTCCTCTATTTGGGGTCAGAAAGAGCTGGTCCAGGACATTGGAACAGATGAATTCCAGGAAGCGTTGGGCCAGTGTATTGGTGCTTGAGTAGTTCTCCCATTTGATGGAATGTTGGGTTGGACCTTAATAGATTCCTGGGTGCTTAGAAACATGAAGTGAGAGTCTAGGGACATGGTTGGGGACCTAGAGCAGACTATGACCTGGATCAACATCTTACCCAATGTTAGTTGTACCAGAAGTATCTCAGATGCATTATGCTGGGCTACTAGTCTGGAGGTGTACATATCCTTTATGACTATGGAGACACCACTGCCTTTGGAGCTGCGGTCCATGTTTCATAGCCAAAAGGTGTGGAATGAGTTATAGCCTGGTAGCTGCAGAAAGAAGAGAGGTGAAAAATAAAGTGAAGGAGTTAGAGAGCAGATGAAAAATATTTAACTGCAATAGAAATAAGGTTATTGCTGAGCAAGTTCTGAAGGAGGTGAGTAAGAATGCAATTTTCCATTATTTGCCAAAAAGCCAAAACAGCAAGCATACAAATGACGCCAAAAGGCAAACAAATGACGCCAAAAGGCATACAAATGACGCCAAAAGGCATACAAATGACGCCAAAAGGCAAACAAATGACGCCAAAAGGCATACAAATGACGCCAAAAGGCAAACAAAGTTTCCTTTTGCAATCTGTGAACCAAAACCCTAGCACTGCATTCCGACCAAAATTTCTGAATACTGGTAGTGTTATGCCAAGAGTTGTATAATGTTAGGTGTAGGGCTGGAGTTTGGGGCAGGAACAGGGGCAAGTGTAAGGTTAAGGTTAACATGCATTAGTGTGCGTGTGCAGGGAGGTTTTCCTCCAGTGAAGAAATGGGTGGAGTAGATGGGAAAAGGGATTGAGAAAGGTAGAGAAAGAGGCAAAATAAGAGGTGTGGCTTTGGTCTGCTTTTCGGCTTATTAAAAGTTGCCAAGCATAACACAAATAAGCATGCACTTACACACACACACACACACACACACACACACACACACACACACACACACACACACACACACACACACACACATACACACACATTAGTAGAGGCTAGTGTTTCATAAGCTGTTTCCTCTTAATATGTGATTTACCTTAAACTGGTCGGAACTTTCCAAAGAGCTAAGAAATTTTGCTTTGAAAGGGTGCTTGTAATTAAAACTTACCAAAGGAGAAGTGAAAGTCAAGATTGCTGTATCAGAAACAGAGGGTGCAGCTTGGCCTTCACAATCTTCATCACAGAGACATTACCCCTAAATCCCTTCTAATATATACAAACTCTACTGTCACAAACCACGACCAAAGCAGAAATACCCAATACTATGCTAAAGCCAATGGTGTGTGAGTCAATTACAGTAGAAAATGAGGAAGTGACGTAATTTGACAGGTTGTGACACCTTTCCTATCCATCAGCAGTTTCTATAGTTGACCAACAGACCAAGAGCACGCACACACACACACACACACACACACATATATATATATATATATATATATATATGTATATTTATATATGTGCGTGTGTGTGTGTGTGTGTCTATATATTTGTCTGTCTGTGCACACACACACACGCACACACACACACACACACACACACACACACACACACACACCACATTATGTGTGGTGTGTGGCAGTGAAATATGCAGAGAGGTAGCCGAGTGTGCCCAATATAATACTAGAAAAAAACAATATAAAGGATCAAAGAATCTTGCCTAAACTCATTACTTAACAATGGTGCCCATATCTAGGAGGCTCGTAGGTGAAATCCCTGGCAGGAATTTATGGTTTTCCATCCAGTCATCCAGGCTACACTTAAACAGGATGATAGAGAGGCTTTGTTTGATGTGAACTGGTAACCTGTTCCAGAGAAGTGACAACCTCTGAGAGACGTATCTGTCTGTCCAGCAGGTCCTATTTATGTCGCAGGCCAGGTTAAGGCCCTTGGAGCGGGTATCTCTTGTCCCATTTGACCTGTAGATGTGCAGCATTTCCATTAGGTTTGGATCTGAGATTGCTTTGCAGGCCAGGCACAAGTCTCCTCTAATTTGTCTGTACACTACTGAGTACAGTGACAGTAACTTCAGTCAGTCAATGTATGACATGTGCTGGAGACCCTGAATTTCCTGAGATCTTTCAAGCTGCTGCAGGTGCCTGGTAAGGAACATAACAAACCAAACATTGTACTCAGTTATTGGCCTGATGAGGGTCAAGTACAGGAGTGTTATGACCTCTTTTATTCTTGAGGCAATGCCTTTGCTAATGAGGTGTGTGATGTAGAATGCCTTCCTTACCATGGTAGACACATAGTGGTCAATGTTTAGGGTACAGTGAACTTGTGTTCCCAGGTCTCTCACTACTGAGATGTTACTTAGGGTATTATTATTATATGATAGTCTGCAGGGACATTGTTTTTACTGAAGGGGACAAAAATGCATTTTTTGCACTAAATTTGAGTCCATGGCTTTGGCACCAATCATCGGTTTGTGTAAGCTCCTCTTGAAGTATATTGGCATTGTTTGGGGATTCAGTGATTGCACCTAATTTGCAGTCATCAGCAAACTTAGTCAGCCACAGCCCCTCTGTTTTGGCTGAACTTCTAAGAAATATATTCCAAGCAATAGGGGGCCCAGCACTGACCCCTGTGGAACCCCACTGGTGACAGGTCTGCTGGTTGAGGTAAAGTCCCCAACTTTGACTGAATGTGATCTGTTGGTGAGCCAGTTAGCAACCCACCTGACTACATAAGGGTTGATATTCAACTGGGAGAGTTTATCAATGATGCCCGTATGTGGGATTGTGTCAAAGGACTTAGCTAAGTCAAGGTAGTTTGTATGCACAGATTTGCCTTTGTCTATGGCTCTGGTGATGTTTTCAAAGATGTACACCAGGTTTAATAGGCATGGCATGCCTTTGACAAAATCTAACTGTGTCAGATCAAGGGTTTGGGGATCACCTATATCCTTGTTTATAAGCTCCATGATGATTCATTCCAAGGCCTTGCAGATAAGGTTGGTTAAGCTTAAGGGTCTGTAGTTCTCAGGGTCTGTTGCTGTACCCCCTTTATGAAGGGGGATGATGGTTGCTGTTTTCCATTCCGCAGCAACAAAACCAGTACTCAGATTGTAGTTGAAGAGACTACCCAATGGAGGTGCTAACTCATGTTTTAGACCATTTAAAACACAACCTGAGATGCCATCCAAACCCATAGAGGCTATGTTTTTGGCCTTGGAGAGAGCATTAATGACTTGCTCTTTAGAGATACAAGGTGGGGGAGATGCAGAGGGAATGCTTTGTGGAATGTTTGGAGCGGACAGGGGGTGAAATTTTTCACCAAACCTGTCAGCTAATAGGTTAGCTATTTTCGTAGATTCAGTGTGTGTGATGCTGTCCACAATGAGTTCAGTACATGTCTGGGTCCTACCTTTTAGGTTATGGATATAGCTGAAGAATGCCTTATGGTTATCCTTAGTTATGTTTGCTAAATTATTTTTGAAGTTGCCCTTAGAGGATTTTACAAGCTGTCTTATTTGTTTGTTCAAGCAAAGGAGGGTGTTCTTCCAGTACTGGGTCCTCTATTTTTTATTCATAGACAGCATCTTCTTCCTCTTGTTGTATAGCTTATTAATGCTAGATTTCCACCAGGAAGGCTTGCTTTTTCTTGAGGATCTTGTTTTGAACCAATCAGGTACAGCTGTGTCTATATATTTGTATAAATGTTTATAAAGGGCATTTGTGTATACCTTAGTATAGTTGCGAATGCCATCTGTGGGAACAGGAGCTTGGAAATTATTTATGACATCCCTTAGGAGGGTAAAATTGCCTTTGGTGAAACTTTTTAGCCTGATTTCACCTAAGAGGAGTTCAGGTGTTATAGCTACTTCAAATGTGACCAATTTGTGATCAGATTTAACCAGTGAGAGTCCTATACTTGTGGTGGTGCAATGGTCACCCATGTTGGTGTGGACCAGGTCGAGAATATTTGAGACCATTGTGGGGTTGCAAACTATTTGTTCCAGGGCATTAGTGCTAACAAAATCTAGGAACCTTTGTGCTAGCATGTTGGTACTGATATAAGTTTCCCAATCAATGAAGGGATAGTTAAAATCGCCCATGACTAGAGTGTTTGGTTGTAATTGGATTGACTCAAGTAGGTCCAAATAAGCAGCGTGGGTGTCTTGGTTCATTGAAGGGGTCCTATAGCAAATAATAGCTTGAAGTGGGGGGTCTTACCCACAGTTAGTTGAACTTGGAGTAACTCCATGAAGTTTTCCTGTCTAACCAGTCTAGAGGTGTATTTATCTTTGATGAAGATAGATAAGTCCTCCTGCTTTTGTTCTCACATATTCATTTTGTGGTCTGAAAGTGTGAAGGCATTGTAGCCTTGCAGGATGGGATACTTTCTATGGCCCGAAACCAAGTTTCTGTGACTGCAGAGACGTCAACATCCTCCAAGGAGAGGAGTGCTTCCAGAGAGTGCAGTTCTGATTTAAACTCCTAGTGTTTAGCAGCATAACCTTTAATTTATTTGTGAGTGATATGTTCATGTCAGAAATTTTGTTCTTGAGACCTTGGCTAAAAAAGGCACTATGGGAGAGGCAAGTGCCTTAGCCAGTATCCAAAAGCCTAAAGATGACAGGTGAAGACCATCTCTGGCAAAGCAACACGGTCTATCAGTCATGTCATCCCAGGCTGACAGCAGCTGAATTCCCTTAGAATGACACCAGAAACCAAGCCAAATGTAGAAGCCAATCATTTTTTGTTGATTTTGTGGTATCATTCTAGGTGAGGGTAGAATGCTGCTCAATGCTAGGGACATACCTGCCTGGAACACATATTCATAAAACTCAATCATGTCTCCCTTGATAAAGTCCAGTGAGGTACGTCTCAAGTCATTCACACCAACATGAACTATGACAGAGTCATAACGGTACTTGTTGAGAGACTTGAGTGCACATGTGATCTGATGGATCCTGGCACCCAATAGACAGCTGACCATAACCTTATCCTTGTCCAGCCTGGTGAGTGGAACATCTGTGTGTCTCACAATGGAGTCAACTATGACTAAAAAAATTAGTTTAGAGGTGCTTTGCCTTAGGATCCTATTTGATGAGACACCGGTGCTTGTGTTTTTATGTGTATTGAGTGCAGTAGGTGCTGTATTAGGTGTAGCATGTCTGTGTTTGGAAGGCCTCTGTTGTTTAGGTAGGTTTCTGGTGAGTACGTCCTGGTATGATGGTTTATATGTTGAGTGCATGGTTTGCATAGGAGGTGTAGTATGTGAGATGACAACCTGTTCAGTGTTACTGCTCTCTGCATGAGAGAGAAAAGGATTCCAAATTCACAGTGTAGATGCATTTCTCACAAATTGTACTTGGGTCTTTTAGGAGTAGAGGGTTGTCAGTGTACATGAGGCAGTTCCTATACTGCCTCAGGATACCCATATCAATCAGGCTGATAGAAGAAATGGAGGGAAAATTACCATCCAGAATTCTAGGTTAAATCCTGTTTTCACAGTGGGGAGAGAAAATGGTGGGGTGTGGTACAACTGTGTACTTTAAATAGGGTCTATACTAATGGGATGCTCTGTAAAGGTACTAGCAGGGGTTCTGTAAATGGTGTGAGACTATGGTAGAATGTTTCCTATTCATTTCAGTATGAAGTAATAACTAAAATATTTATGCAAAATGTGTATCAAACAGGATTTTATGTAGTTCCTGTAGGTTTTTATGAATATTTTGTCTTGTGACTGGTATTCTGCTCTAGTTCAGAGGTGATTTTTATTTTTTTATGGTGTCAGGTATGTTTTTTGACATTATTTTAGTTATATAGTGAGGATGATTGTGTTAGAATGCATTTAAATTTTTGTTTAGGTAGCTAAGGTGATGTACTATAGTTTTATGGAACCAGTTCCATTTTGCTAGTAGTGTCATTTGCTGATAATTTTTCATTATGATTATTTTTTTAATAATGTTTGATTTGGGTTGTGAGGACTTGATTAAGACAGAGATAGTTGTTTTGGAAGGTAGCGTTTATTTTTAGTGCATGCAGCGTGCGTAGTTTCTCTTTTATTTATTAATATCTTTTACCTTAAATGAAACTGAAATGAGCATTTCTGATTGGTTGATGAGCTGACAACATGGAGACAATGTTAATAAATGTATCGATGATCTAAACAGGATGTGTATAAATAAAGATGTGTACATCCTGAAATGAGATAAATGTATTTATTATACCTAAATATCTACATATGCCATTGGGATACACACACACACACACACACACACACACACACACACACACACACACACACACACACACACACAGATGCACACACCCACACACACATAAATAGATGCAAGCACAATGGGTAGTTAAGATATTACCTTGTACGAAAATGCTCTTCATGATGACAATGATAATGATTTACATATGAACACATTTCCTGCAGTGAAACTTGAAAAAGGATATGCCAATATTGTAAAAAGAAATCTCAGACATTAATCAGCATAATAATTGCTGTAATCTCTTTTAATGATATTCTTTATTTCCTCTGCATTTTAAATGGAATTGTTTTTTATGATGCATTTTTGTATAATGAGGGGAAATCTTATATGTAAATTTGTTTCTCAGAATCCAGAACTAACAGATGTCTTCCCAACTTTTGGACCCAAATCAGGAGGAACATTGCTAACACTTATGGGAAAACACTTGGCTAGTGGAACTTTCAGGGAGGTCTCTGTCGGAGGAAAAGTCTGTGCATTTAAAAGGTATCAACACAGATAAGAAAATATTTGTCTTTTTCAGATAAATGATTTCTTTTTCAGGGGTGTGTATGCCAGATATATAATAGTAGTAGTAAAGTGACTGTCCTACATTTAAGCAGTTCCCTAGGATACATAATTTAGTCATACATTTATTGAATTCTCTGAACGCTAAAATATTTGTCTGCATATTAAGTTAAAGCACAATATGATATTCAAATAATCATCTCATCTTTATTTAGTTTCACTTTTGATGTCACTATTTCTGTTGCCAAGAAGCATTAACTGACATTTGTTCCCATATAGCAACCATGCTCTTTCTGTCTTCACTAAATGAGGATTTGAGACAGTGGGCTTCATAAGTAAGAGCCTACCTTGGTCAGATACTCAAAAGAGACATAATTTATGTCTGGCAAGGTACGAAGTTTCACTGCATAGTGGCAGAGCTGATTGCCTTAGCTACATCTCAGAAGTGTAGGACATCTAGAAAAAAATTAGTTTAACTTTATAGCATAAACCAACTGGCTGTCATTCCTTATGGTCCTTCTGCTAGCAATCCTTATGCATGTCAGCTTTTGGTTTGCTCTAAGGGACGAGGACATAAATGTAAGTTTTCAAGCTTTTTAATCACCTGAGAAGCTTTCTAAGGAGATCAGAGGGTTTTACTGAGCAAAATGTTTAAGGAAGTACAGGAGCTGACAGACCTTCCTGTGCCTTACCCACCACTTCTGGATTAACTACTTTTAGCTAGTTAGTTTATTTATCATTTGTTATCCGGGTAGGTGGACTGGTCTGAGGACCCTTTCCAGTCATAACCTGAGCCAATCATAAAAACCTCAAAATCAACACACAACTGTATACATGAATACTTTGGTAGTATTACACATGATTATAAAAGGTATTCAACCATACAGTAGAGTAAATATCATTAAAACAAGACTGAGTGACACAATGCCCACAATCCCCCTTTATACCAAAAAAAGACTTTAAAACAAACTGCCTTTCCATCCAGTATATTCATGATAAAGAAGGTGGAATAAAAGATGCAGTAAAAGAGCCTAGAGTTTTTTAGCTGAACAGGTATGTGAAGTACAACTCCTGCTCTGAAAATAAGGTGTTAAACCAGTATTCTGGATGAAGAACGCCTGGAGTTGTGCTATTCATGTAGTTTCCGAAAGAGCCAGACATTTCCTGGCTATTTGTAGAAACTGCATAATTTCAGCTATTATATAAAGTACATGAATTTCAGGGTAGTAACACTTCAGACCATTTTCAGGCAACGTCCAAGGTATCATGGGGTGATTCTGTAGGCAAACTTGATGAATGCTTACTGCTATGTCCGAGATCTTGAGGCAAAAGATGAAGTTCATGCTCTTTGCAGCTGCTTACACTTTGAATCAATGAAAATGAAAGTGGACAGTTAAGTCTCCAGACAACCCCATGCACAGCTGTCACTATTTATTTCTCCACTCCCCCTCACCCATCACATATAGACATGCATATAAACATACCTGCTTAAGATGACATGCGTATAAACATACCTGCTTAAAACATCTTCCATAAATGCTAGGTTTGGGGATGTGAAGAGTCCACTGTATTATGTAGCCAAGTATAAGAAGTCTTCTTCTTCTTCTTTTTATTCTCCTTCTTCTTCTTCTTCTTCTTCTTCTTCTCTTCTTCTTCCTCTTCTTCTTCATCTTCTTCCTCTTCCTCTTCTTCTTCTTCTTCTTCTTCCTCTTCCTCTTCCTCTTATTCTTCATCTTCTTCTTCCTTTTCTTCTTCTTCTTCTTGTTTCTTCATATTTTCCCTCATTGAGTGCACACACACACACACACACACACACACACACACACACACACACACAGACACACACAGACACACACAGACACACACACACACACACACACACACACACACACACACACACACACACACACACACACACACACACACACACACACACACACACACACACACACACACACACACACACGGGTTTATATTACATTACTGAAAACCCGTTATATCGAACGAATTTCCGACCCGTAAAAGTCAAACTCTCATAATAGCGAAAACCCAAATGAGCGAATTCTTTCCCTGGGAAAGAAATTGCTAGCCCTACCATGAACTACACACTACTTTAAACATAACCACCCCCCAACTAAATATACCAACTCCGAGATCACACTACAGTGGAGAAAAGGGCAAACTAACAAGGATGGCCAAGCGGTTTCTTTCCCAGGGAAAGAATTTGCTCATTCGGTTGTGCGCTATTATAACAGTTCGACTTTTACTGGTTGATGAAAAGCCGTTCGATATAACGGCTTTTCAATAATGTAATATACATCACACACACACACACACACACACACACACACACACACACACACACACACACACACACACACACACACAGCAGTGTTCACTGCTTTATATAGCAGTCCAAACAGCCTCTATTAAAATATTTCATTTACAACACATTGAAATGGCATGAGGGCTTGTAATAATGCATAATCACCTTATTCCATATGAGAATCTTAAAGGCCGTATCAATGATTGCTAGATGAGAGGTAATAAAAATGTAATGTATCTTCAGTTGTATGAAACTAGCCAAGAATGTCCCAGCTAGCAACAGAAAATAACTGGGTAAACAGCTTAAGGTTTAAGTTCCATGTACAATTGTACATCTAACCCTTAGGTGTTTGTACAGCTGAGATCCCCAGACACAAATGTAGCCAAATTACTAGTAGTGGATCCATTTATGATCCCATCATGTTTAAAGTTACTGGGGAAATAGATGAGTAGCCAAATATGTCCTCTTTTTCTATTTCTTCCCCTTAAGAATTGGTACCTGCTTGGGATGCAGTATGATTTGTATGCTTGGCTAACCAGTTAATTTGTTTTATCTACTAGTTTTAGAGAATGTGAGAATGTAGAAATGGCAAATCTTCAAATATTTCTTAGCCCACCTTAGAGTTTTAACCATCCCTGTCTCATGTCTAAATATATCAGAAAGCTGGAAAGGGTCGAGAGTATAATTAATGCTGTCTTGAACAAGAATAGCTGCAGTAACTGCACCTTTATGTAATGTACTGGATTTTTAAATTATTGGGCCAGAGTTACTCCTTCAGATTTTGGCAAATATCCTTTTTACCTGCTTCTCTGATATTCCATTACTATATATATTCTTTAATGAATGAAGCTCTTTTTGTAGCTGCTTTAGCTCAAAAGCATTCACACAGGCATGGCCATCATAGTTGTTTAAGATTACTTTATGGAGGAATGAGCATAATCTTGGATGGATGCTCCCACAACCCCCATTACAAAGGGGGATTTATGTGATTTTCCTTTTAAGAAAGTTGTTGTAGACAGTAGTGTCACCTAGCTTTAGTGCCTTACAGCATTTTGTGCAATGTGGTCTGTGCAGATGCATGAAATGCAATTTGAAAGTGTAACAAGCTCTAATACCGGTGTAATTAAGCACAGGTTTTGCATAGCCCAAGTTTAACTAGATTGTGTTCATCGATCAGAGACAATAAAGTTGCTTGAACTGAATATATAATGAAACAATACAGCAAGCAATAATATTTAAATACAATAGCCAAGTTTGTAGTCCTGAAGTATGACTGTAAACTCTTACATTGCTTAAGTATGAAAAATCCATAAGCTGGGGGAAAGAAAGAAACACAGATGTATTCACAGGGAGAGATGACAATAGATTTAGAGGTCTAGAACATTAGTAGCAGCGTAGTTTAAGCAACAGAGAAAAGAATAAGAAGCTAAAATGTGGATAACATTGTAAAATAGGAGAATAAAGTACGATAACTGGGATATGCAGGCAACTATATCTGGCAGGGTAGGCATTACATGGAAATAATTAATTATATGTCATATTGTGAGGCCCAAAGCTGAAAGGGAAGGGCCACCCCACCCCTGGAGACTCTGCTATTTCCTTGTATTGCCCACCTTGGAGGGCATTATTGCACTTAGAAAATAAATGACTTTATGTAAGTATATGATTATGTCTACACGTGCATAAACATAAGAACAGATAGATGCAAAGACACAGACAGAGGTTTTCACACATATTCTGAAACTCATGCATCTGCACACACACACACACACACACACACACACACACACACACACACACACACACACACACACACTCACACATGCACACACACATGCTCACACAATCACACGCACACACGCACATGCACATACTCTCACACACGCACATGCGCACACATACTCACATATGCACACACACTCACACAGATGCAAATTGTAAATTTATAATGAGATTTGAATTCCGAGACTGGAAAGACTTAAAAATAAAAAGAAACTGAGACATAAGTGGGTCCCAGTGCTGATAATAAAGATAAATATTTAAAAGTAGGTATGAGTTAAATCAATAAGGAACACATGAAAAGATTTTGAACTAAGACAAGGTTTTAATTCAGTGGATAAGAAGGAAGCTCTATTTTAACATTTACCCTCAAATATTTTTTTTATTTTTAATTAAAATAACATTTACATAATATTTTTAAATATAATTTTAAACAACTATATACAATATTTACAACAGCCTGACTTTCAATTATATACACTGTATGTTATTAAATATAGAATTAATAGATCAGTTATCAGAGATGCAATATTGATTATTGCAGAGTATCCAACAAAGATATAACTTTCTTCCAAGGATTATTTACCAATGGCCTGGGATTGATTTGTAGTTCTTTGATCTTTATTTCCATCAATGCAGTTGTCTTCAGTAAAGTGTAGAATTCTTCCAAGGTCAGGGGTATATTTGAATTCCACCTTCTGGTTATGCATTTCCTAGATATAACAAGTATTGTCCATAACAAATACATATTTGTCTTATTCAGGTAGGGACCTTCATTTACATTTAGTATAATCAATACTTTAGTTAAGGTAAAGGATTCATTAAATAAAGCTTGTAAAAAATGATTGATTCCATTCCAATATGATTTAATTTTATTACATTCATAAAAAATATGAATCCCGTCTGCTTTATTTGACTTTTCACACCTCCAGCAAAAACCATTTGTAGTAGTACTGATCTTTTTAATTCTATCTGGTGTTAAAAATGTTCTATGTAAATATTTCCAGTTAAATAATTTCCAGTATTGTGTGTTAGAGGTGTAATTAACTGATAGTAAGATGTCAGTTTTAATTTCTTCTGTTAACTGCAATGACTGACCTTTTGTTAAGAACTGCCAGTATGATGATTTGGGAATTGTTTTATATGTTATTAACTCTTTATATAGATTTGAAATAGAATTTTTCTTTTCACAACTATTATATATAAATTCATACAGAAAACTTATTAGATTTGGAATATCTTTAAAATGAGGAATTATTAATTAATCTGCATAAATCTTGAGTGTATATTAGAATGCTTTGTAAGCTTAACCAGTCATGTGTTGGAATATTGTAAGCAGTTTTTATCGTATGTATATCTAAAACATTTAATTTATTTGCAAATTGAAACCAGCATAAGAATCCATTTTGTTCCCATGAGGCTATTGTTTCCCTATATATTTTGTGAGGAAAGCTCTTAGTGATGGTAAATGGGGTTAAAAGGTCAAACCAAAGTTTTAGATCTATGTTTGCATTGATACATTTCCTAAAGGAATTGATGTAATGATTAATCAGTGTTGTTTTAGAAGGTTTTATTATATTATATTGTATACTTATGCATAGTATGTACCAGGGTTTGTTTGATTTGTCTGCTATTAAACATTTTTTTAACAGATTAAATTCATTTGTTAATATAGCCATTGCTAATTCTTTCCAGCTGGCAAAATAATTTGGGTTTATCCAGTCTGTTGTAGTTTTAATCACAGATGCTTTTTTATATGTTTCTATTTCTGGGAAGTTCAATCCTCCTTGATTCCAGGGTCTAATGTGATGAGTTAGAGCTACTCTATTCTTTTTGGAATACCATAAAAATTTTATTAAACATGAGTTTATTTCTTTAAGAATGCATCTTTCAGGAATTAACTGTATTGCTAATGCTACATATAGTATTTTTGGCAATAAGACCATTTTTGTTAATTGCAGTCTGTCTTCAAAAGTTAATATAATTTTGTTCCACTTTTCTATATCTATTTTTATTGTTTCAATAATGTTTTTATAATTTATTAATATTGTTTTGTTTATATTTTTGCATAACATTATTCCTAAATAATTTAGCTTAAGTTCTTGTTTTCCTATGATGGATTTATCAGCAACTTGTAGTTCTTTTTTCTTATTTAAAAATAGAAATTTTGATTTTGATCTATTAAAGTAGAGACCTGAAATCTTATACAATTTCTCCATTACTTCTCCTAGCTTTCCTAATGACTCTCTGGAGTTTGATAGGGTTAATAAAATATCATCAGCAAAAAGCATTATTTTAGATATGTCCCGGTCATAGACCTCTATTCCTTTTATTCTTGGATTATTGCGTATTATTTCTGCAAGTATTTCTATAGCCAAAGCAAATAAAATAGGAGAAAGGGGGCATCCTTGTTTAGTACCTTTTGTTATATGGATAAATTCTGAGGTGAAAGGACCTAATTTAATGTAGGCTAAGTTATTGATATATATGTTTTTTAGTAATAAGATGACGGGAGGAGGAAATTCAAATAATGTAAAGTTTTAAATAGATATTCCCAGTTGAGGGAATCAAAGGCTTTTTCTATGTCTAATCCGATTATAAGTGTTTCTCTGTCTTCTTTATTCACATAATCTATAAGAGTAAGTATTCTTTTAATATTATCATATGCATGCCTGTTATATAAAAATCCAGTTTGATCATTATTAATTGTCTTTGAAAGTAGGATTTTCATTCTGTTAGCTAGGATTGATATGCATATTTTGTAATCATTATTCAGTAATAATATAGGTCTGAATGAGGTGCAAAGGTCTGATGGATTATTATCTTTTAGAATTGGTGTTATGAGAGAATATTTCCATGAGGGTGGTATTTTTGCTTCTGACTGGACTTCTAGCAAAGTTTTATGAAAAAGCAAGATTACTGTTGAAGGGAAGAGTTTGTAAATTTCCGTAATTATACCATTTATTCCTGGAGCTTTGTTAGATTTACTTTCTTTTATCTTGTCAACAATTTCTTTGTTGGATATAGGTTTTTGTAGGTCTAGTTTTAAGTTTTCAGGAATTTTTTTATATTGATAAGATTTGTATCTAAGTTATTTTGGCTGGTATCTAAATCTTCTTTTTTGAAGTGTTCCATATAATGGAACTGGAATGCTTCAAGGATGTCTCCTATATCTGATACTTTTTTCCCTTTCTTTTCATGACATATACTACTAATGTTATTTGCTTTAGATTGTATTTTAATTCTTGCAAGTTATGTAGATATCTGGGGGAGGTGGCTAATGAGTTTATTTTTAATTTTTCCAAGACTAGACAAGTTTTGTGTGTTAGAATTTCATTATATTTTTTATTTAATTCCTCTATTTCCTTTTTGACTTCTGGACAATTCTGATTTTTTTAAGATGTTGCTGTCAAGAGTCTGGTTTTCAAGTCTAATGATTCAGATTCCCACTCTCTAACTTTGTTTTTGTACCAGCTAAGGGTCTTACCAAATAAATATGCTTTTAATGAGTCCCAAACCATGACTCTACTGATTTCTGTTGTATTATTAATTTCAAGAAATAATTGTAGTTCTGACAACATCCAGGGTCTGAATTCTTTAATTTTTGTGATATATGATGGAATTCTAGTTGAGAGGAATAAAGGTTTAAACTCTATTGGAGCTTCATTATCAGAGAGTCATGATCTGAGAAGGGGCATGGAACTATTGAGAAGTTGAGGATTTTTGTTTGTAAATCTTGAACTACAAATAATTTGTCTATTCTGGTTTGTGTTCCAAATCTATGGTCTTTATGGGAAAATAATAAGGATTTATCATCTTTTACTCCTGTTCGATTCTTGGCTGGACCACCTTCTGTGTGGAGTCTGCATGTCCTCCCCGCAGTCAAGTGTCATTCGAAAGATATGCATAAATAGGCGTGCCTTCGTTGGAAGTTGGGCATCAAGCTGGCACCTCAGCACCGTAAAAATCTACTGCCAATCATTAGCGGACCGGAGTTCCGCTGTGGTGACCCCTAACTGGGAAAAGCCAAAAGAAGGAGAAGAAGACTTTAAAATTGTCTATTAAATGGAATGAATCAATCCATCTTTTTAAGGATTTTGAAATAGTTGATATGCGAAAAGACTTCTTGGTGGTTTCAGAAGCTTCTATGGTACAATTAAAGTCTCCTCCCAGTATACAATTTCCTTTATAATTGTTGGAAATAAAATCTAGGTGTTTTCTAACCGTTCCTGCTCCAATTCCTGGGAACCAGTATAGATTAGCTAAGGTCCATATTCTGTTATTAAATTTAATTATAACAAATGCTAGTAGACCTTCTTTGTCTTCATGTTTATAAATAACGTTTGGAGTGATTATGTTTTTCTTCCAGAGAATTGATACTCCTTTTGTCTTTGTTCTATAGAAGGATTGAGCTAAGACTGTATAGTCCTTAGGGTTCCAAATAAAGCTATCATTAGTCTTAAAATGTGTTTCCTGGAGGAAATACTACTTGTGCCTTATTTAGATTTAAATATTTTAGTAAGTTTGATATTTTATTTGCATTATTTAAGCCATTAGCATTTAATGATAAGAATGTTAAATCCATTTCAAGTTATTGTTGGAAGAAACATTTTACTTCTTTTTTTTAATTTTGATTATAGTAGTTATACCATATTCTCTGATAACATTGAATGTTACTTTTATGTGTGTAAACTTGGGGTGTAATTTAATGTTCTTTCTTCCTTAAATACAAGTAGGGTAAAATTCTGGTCAGGCTTTAAAAAAGTACTTCTATAAAACATTAATTCTAAAGTATCAAATACAAGCAAATATGAATTTGCCATTAAACATGGAATGAAAGTCATTCCTAATCCAATAGATAAAGATAGATCTATTGGATTATCACTCATACGTTTAACCAGCAATATTAACTGAACTCCATATGTTAAATAATTATATGGATAATTTTCTTAAAAGAGATATGAAATTCTATATTATTCTATTATTGTTCTATAGTATTTTATATATCAGGATGGAATGTTAGTAGCATAAACAATTATGTTGGCTTAGAAAATATCCAGTATTTAGTTACTCTTAAGAGATCTCAAACATGTCAGATATGTCATTTTGTTTAAATTAAATGCAGCAGAGGAGCATAAACTAAATAAGCCAACAACAAATAGATTATTACTAAAATAATTTGACTAAAAGGATTCTGCAGGAGTCAATGAGTGATTACCAATGAAATATGAATTTACTTTAGGTGTACTGTCTTCCTTTACTTTCCCACTCTTCAGCTCACCAACTTCAACTTACACTTATGAAAAGACATGGCTTATCAGTGATATCCTGACTCTGTGTAGAGGTGCCCTACATTCTAGTGTGCAGTGTTTTTACATATTAATAGATTTATAAAGCAAAGTCTAAGAATGAACTAAGATTACCCTGACAATTCCCATCCTGCATAGGGCACCTCCTGCTTCCAGAATTGGTAGTCACATCAGGTCTAGAATGAATGTGAAGGTACCTATATGGTAATCAAGACTTACCTTAGGTAAGTATTAATCAAATAGTATTTAAAGCATCTCAGATAGTTTTTGGGGCAGTTAGAATACTCTGAAGCCTCTCCTCACTTGACCAAAAACAGATATTTCCCTTCCCTTTCTTTCCCTTGTTTTAAATCAGTACTAATAAAAGCAATTCAGCAAACATAGGTAAACAGAAATAACATTCAGTAGTCCGTCTTGTACATGACTTGCAATCCATTAAACAAGTCAGTGACTAACATCACTTTAGTAAACATTATAAAGACAAATTAGAAATAATTTCCTAGCTCTTTAAATTTTCTGATAAAGCAAAAAGTTAACAATAAGCTATTTTAACTAAAAGTATAAAGCATTTAAATTTTTCCTTGCATGTATATATTTCTACTTATATTGTAGCTGTCTGAAATCTGTACAATACTTCACTTCTTCAAATCATTCCTTTTTCAATTCAGGTTTTGTTTTGTCAAAACGGCAACAATATTTCAAGGGCACAATTAATATTTAGATTGATGTTTCAAATAAATAACTTATCAGTTGCCAATTGAGTTAGTTCAGAATGTATGGTTAGTGCAAATATAGCATGTTGCAAAAATAATATGTATTTTTTAGTGTGCTCTAGAGACTGTCATATGCAAGTGACATATATAATGTAACATATATAGAGAAGATAGCTTATGGATTCCGGTTGTTAAAGTAAATTATGCTTATTAATCAGGTAGTTTCATTTAAATTCACAAGTAATTTGGGGACATTTCAGTTGAGTTTCCAGGAATGTGCAGTCCAATGTGAGTAATTGAGTCCACTTTTCCTCATAAACATATGTCACAATTCATTAAACAAAGCAGAGTCTAACATCTGTCTAATAATCATTATAAAGACAAAGAATAGTAATTTCCTAGCTCTTCAAACTTTCTGATATCGCAAAATGTTGACAGTAAGCTATTTTAACTGGAAGACTAAAACATTTCAATACTTCTTTATGAATATATATTTTTACTTTTACTGTAGTGTCAAGAGCTATCTTTGAAATCTATGCATTACTTCACTTCTTTCAAGTCATTCATTTTACAGTTCAGATTATATTTTGTCAAAATGTCAATAGCATTTCAAGGGCACATTTAATATTTAAACTGATATTTTAAATGAATAGCTATCAGTTACCAAGTGAGTTTGTACAGAGTGTGAGGTAACTGCAAAAATAACATGTTGCAAAACGTAATATGTATCTTTTGATGTGCACTAGAGACTGACAATTTCAACTAACATATAAAATGTAATTTTTCCATGCAGACAGCTTGTGAAATCAGCATATTAAACTGGGTAATACTTTTTAATCAAGCAACTACATTTAAGTTCACATGTAGTTTGGGAATATTTCAGTAGTCTTTCCAGGAATATGTAATCCTATGAGGATAAATCATAAAATATTTACAAATAGTTTTACTATGTATTTATTTTACCTTGCTTAGGTTGTTTTTCATTTTAATAACTAAACAGCATTACTTTTTCTTTTTATTTGTTATCTGTGAGGCTAAATGCAATTTGCAGGTTCACAGTGTCATTAGAAACTGCAGCAGTTGTTTACTGTTGCTATGGCAATGCAAATAGAATGTGAAGAAAGCTTCACTTCTCTTAACCAACAGTACATTTTCCTTCCCTTTTTTTAAATATATAGTTGTTAATACTAAAAGGAAATAATTCAAAGGACATATGTACATGGATGGAACATTTCAAAGTTAATCACGAACATGTCCCCAATCCCAATAAGCATAACAGTGACTATCATTAATCTAATAAATATTGTAATAATTAATTAAGTTCACTATTCCAATTAGTCTACCTTAAAACTAGATTATTTTAGACTATTATTTATCTATGTATAGATAGTGAGTTATTAAATATATACAGACTATATTAATATAGTAAATAGAAGCGAATTTAGAAAGGGAGACAAGATGCAGTTAAACAAGCCAGTGCATTTCTTTGTGCCGGTCCCAAGCCCGGATAAATGGGGAGGGTTGCATCAGGAAGGGCAACCGGCATAAAATTTTGCCAAATCATACATACAGACAAAAGTACACATATACATACCAGATCGGTCGAGGCCCGGGTTAACAACTACCGCCACCAGTACTGTTGGCCAACAGGGTGCTGGCGGAAATTGGGCTACTGTTGGCTGAAGGAGGAGAAGAGGCAGAAGGCATGCCCGACGGCAGGTAAAGGCTAGGACTGTGATAGTGAGGGTCGGAACTTTGAATGTTGGCAGTATGACTGGTATAGGGAGAGAGCTAGCTGATATGATGGACCGAAGGAAGGTTGGTATATTGTGTGTGCAAGAGACCAGATGGAAGGGGAGCAAGGCTAGGTGTATTGGAGGCGGGTTCAAATTGTTTTATCATGGTGTGGATGGGTGGAGAAATGGCGTAGGCATTATCCTGAAGGAACAGTATGCTAAGAGTGTTTTGGAGGTGAAAAGAGTGTCGGATAGAGTGATGTTTATGAAGCTGGAAATTGATGGTGTAATAATAAATGTTGTTAGTGCATATACTCCACAAGTTGGGTGTGCGATGGATGAGAAAGAAAAATTTTGGAGTGAGTTGGATGAAGTGGTGATGACTGTACCCAAGGGTGAGAGACTGGTGATTGGGGCAGATTTCAATGGGCATGTTGGTGAAGGAAACAGAGGGGATGAGGAAGTGATGGGTAGGTATGGTGTTAAGCAAAGGAATGCAGAAGGTCAGATGGTAGTGGATTTTGCAAAAAGGATGGACATGGCTGTGTTGAATATGTATTTTAACAAGAGGGAGGAGCATAGGGTGACATACAAGAGTGGAGGAAGATGCACAGAGATGGATTATATCTTATGTAGAAGGGCCAGTCTGAAGGTGATTGGAGACTGTAAAGTGGTGGCAGGGGAAAGTGTAGTTAGGCAGCATATGATGGTGGTTTGTAGGATGACACTGGTGATCAAGAAGAGGAGGATGAGTGTGAGGGCAGCACCAAGGATCAAATGGTGGAAACTGAAAAATGGTAATTGTGAGGTGATGCTCAGGGAAGAATTAAGACAGGCACCAGATGGCAGTGAAGAGTTACCGAATAGATGGGTAACTACAGCAGAGCTAGTAAGAGAGATGGCTAGAAAGGTGCTTGGTGTGACATCTGGAAAGAGGAAGGAGGACAAGGAGACCTGGTGGTGGAATGAAGAAGTACAGGAGAGTATACAGAGAAAGAGGGTGGCAAAGAAGAAGTGGGATTGTCAGAGAGATGAAGAAAGTAGACAAGAGTATAAGGAGATGAGGTGCATGGCAAAGAGAGAGGTGGTGAAGGCTAAGGATAAGGCATATGGCGAGTTGTATAAAAGGTTGGACACTAAGGAGGGAGAAAAGGACCTGTACCGATTGGCTAGACAGATGGACCAAGCTAGTAAAGATGTGCAGCAGGTAAGGGTGATAAAGGATAATGAGGGAAACATACTCACAAGTGAGGAGAGTGTGTTGAGCAGATGGAAAGAGTACTTTGAGGGGTTGATGAATGAAGAGAATGAGAGGGAGAGAAGGTTGGATGATGTAGGGATAGTGAATCATGAAGTGCAATGGATTAGCAAGGAGGAAGTAAGGATAGCTATGATGAGGATGAAGAACGGAAAGGCTGTTGGTCCAGATGACATACCTGTGGAAGCATGGAGGTGTTTAGGTGAAATGGCAGTGGAGTTTTTAACTAGATTGTTTAATGAAATCTTGGAAAGTGAGAGGATGCCTGAGGAATGGAGAAAAAGTGTTTTGGTACCAATTTTTAAGAATAAGGGTGATGTGCGGAGCTGTAGTAACTACAGAGGGATTAAACTAATCAGTCACAGCATGAAGTTATGGGAAAGCGTAGTGGAAGCTAGGTTAAGAAGGGAGGTAATGATTAGTGATCAGCAGTATGGTTTCATGCCAGGAAAGAGCAGTACAGATGCGATGTTTGCTTTGAGAGTGTTGATGGATAAGTACAGAGAATGTCAGAAGGAGTTGCAGTGTGTCTTTGTGGATTTAGAGAAAGCATATGACAGGGTGCCTAGAGAGGAGTTGTGGTATTGTATGAGGAAGTCGGGAGTGTCAGAGAAGTATGTAAGAGTGGTACAGGATATGTACGAGGGTAGTGTGACAGCGGTGAAGTCTGTGGTGGGAGTGACGGATGCGTTTAAGGTGGAGGTGGGATTACATCAAGGTTCAGTTCTGAGCCCTTTCTTATTTGTAATGGTGATGGACAGGTTGATAGACGAGATCAGACAGGAGTCCCCGTGGACTATGATGTTTGCAGATGACATTGTGATCTGTAGTGAGAGTAGGGAACAGGTGGAGGAGACCCTGGAGAGGTGAAGATATGCTCTAGAGAGAAGAGGAATGAAGGTCAGCAGGACTATGACAGAATATATGTGTGTGAATGAGAGGGAGGATAGAGGAATGGTGAGGATGCAGGGAGTAGAGGTGGCGAAGGTGGATGAGTTTAAATACTTGGGATCAACACTTCAGGGTAATGGTGAGTCTGGAAGAGAGGTGAAGAAGAGAGTACAGGTAGGATGGAGTGGGTGGAGAAGAGTGTCACGAGTGATTTGTGACAGACGAGTACCAGTAAGAGTGAAAGGGAAGGTCTACAAGAGGGTAGTGAGACCAGCTATGTTATATGGGTTGGAGACAGTGGCATTGACAAAAAGGCAGGAGTCAGAGCTTGACGTGGCAGAGTTGAAGATGTTAAGATTTGCACTGGGTGTGATGAGGGTGGACAGGATTAGGAATAAGTATATTAGAGGGTCAGCCCAGGTTGGAAGGTTTGGAGACAAAGCCAGAGAGGCAAGATTATGTTGGTTTGGACATGTGCTGAGGAGGGATGCAGAGTATATTGGGAAAAAGATGGTAAGGATGAAGCTGACAGGTAACAGAAAAAGAGGGAGGCCTAAGATAAGGTTTATGGATGTGGTGAGAGAGGACATGCAGGTGGTTGGTGTGACAGAGCAAGATGCAGAGGACTGGAAGAAATGGAAACAGTTGATCTGCTGTGGCGACCCCTAACGGGAGCAGCCGAAAGAAGAAGAAGAAGACAAGATGCAGTTAAAATAAATAATGAGAAAAGAGAGAAGAGAGAGAAAGAAAAGAGAAAATTAAGAGAAAATACACATATACTATTTATGTTGATTTACAGTATAAATATTGTATGTGCTATATAACCCTCCTTCTGTGAAAGAAAAGTACCCTGTTTTACATACCTGAGGTAATGTGAAAACTCTCATGTGTCATCTATTTTCAAAAAAACATAGATAAAGATTCCAGTAGTTAGTTACCTTTGTTTTAAAATTTCAGGCAGTAAAATATGTCCTTTAAAGTAATGTTAAAACAATTCATATCATAGTAGATGCTTTGAGAGATTTGGCTGTAACTGTATCAGTCGTTTGCTTATTCTTTTTGACATCTGTCCAGACATTTGTTTCTTTTGTTCTCTTGAGAGAAGGTGACATCCAATCAATATCTACTGGTAAAGTAATCACATTATTAGTTTTAATAAATGAAGAGGTTCCTCTAAGTCAATAAAAGTTCTCAGATCATTGCCATACAATATTCATATCTTAGCTGGATATGCAAGTTGTGCCTTGATGTTATTTTGTTTCAGAAACTTTATCATTGGCCACACTTTTTTCCTTTGTTCCATTATTCTAGATGAATAGTCGTTACCAAATCTTATCAGGCTCTGTTTATATTTTAGAGGTGCCTTCCTCCAAGCAGATCTTAAAATCAGTTCCTTGTTCAAGTATGAAAGAAATTTGATAATTATTGACCTAGGAGGAGAGTTTGAGTTAGTGGCAGGTTTCCCAAGAGCTCTATGTGCCCTTTCAATGCCAAAGGAAAGTTTTTCTTTTAAATTTAAAAAGTCAGGGATCCAGCTTGATAAAAAGGAAATAATATCCTCACCTTCTGCGTTTTCAGGTAATCCAAAAATCCTGATGTTATTTCTCCTCTCCCTATTTTCCAAGTCATCTACTTTATTAACCAACCAAGTGTTTTGTTTAAGAAGCAGTTCTTTCTGTGTTTCTTCTTCCTTAAGTCTGCTTTCTAAGTCATTTAGACAAACCTCTATTCCTGTTATCCTTGTCTGGTGTTGTTGTAGAATTTCCTTGAGGGTGTCAGCCTGTTTTTGACTGCTTGTTTTAAGATTTTCTAGGTTCTCTTTAAAATCATCCATCTTCAAAGACAACTCCTGCTGGGTAGATGCCATCTGTTGTAGTTCCTTCTTGAAGGCAGCATCCTGGTGAGAATTCCTTGAGTTGCTCATTTTAACAAGTGAATATAACTCCATGCTTTTTGACAGGAAATTGTTTGTAAAACTTCACCAAAGTTTCTAATTATGTAAATTAGTCCTTTATAAGATTTTATACTTTGAAGAAAAAAAAAAGAATATTTTTTCCTGTCGTATTTAACCAGTTATATGGAGCTCTAAAACATTGTTGCTTTCAGTTAGCCATTTAGGCTCCGCCTCCTATTTTAACATTTAAAGAGCTCTAGGAAAGGAAAGTATAACAGTATTTGTATGCCCAAGGATAATGTTTTAAAAATCAACAAGGAACAATTCATTATTCTGTTTTCTGAAAAGTTCTCAGAGATATCAAGTCAAAATAATGTTGAGAAGAATGTCTACAGTGAAAATTATGGTGCCCTAAAGAGATAAGCTCAAACAGGGCAGCAGGTCCAGGTGGTTTAAAGTAGTTATTCCTGTGGTGCTGTGGTAGTGTTGTCGCCTCACAGTTAGACATTACCCATTCGATTCTCAGTTAGAGCGTCTTCTGTGTGGTGACATGCGTGAACGGGCGTTCCTTCGTTGAAGGTTTTGCGTTAGGCCCGACAAGCCAGCAAGTAAAACTCTACTGCCAATCATTAGCGGACCAGAATTCCGCTGTGACGACCCTTAACCGGGAAAAGCCGAAAGACACAAACAAACATTCCTGAACAGTATTAGGGATTGCACTGGCTTTTCAGAGGCCTGTAGAGACAGGAAAACAACACTTATGGTACTTACATTTAAGGAAGGGACTGCTAATTCCACTGATAAGTACCATCGCATAAGCTTGATCTGCACTGTTGGTAAATGTTTTGAGAGAGTAATATTAAAAATTAATGAACTTGAAGTTAAAACCTGATTTAGATATTTGTCAGAATGCTTTCAGTGAGGGAAGGTCATGCTTATCAAACCAGATAAATGTTTACCAATATATATGGGAAACTGTTGAAATGGGAGTATCAAAGGATGTAGTTTATCTGGACTTTTAAAAAAAAAAGCACTTGACTCAGTCCCACATAAAGAAATTATTAGGGCAAAGTATACAAATAACTTTAATGTGACAAATATAAAGTGACTAACTACTAGAACTTTTAAAGTAAAATTTGAGGAAGCTACTCCAGAATGTACCATTTTTGGTGGGAGTACCACGAGTGTCCAGGCCTGGATCCATACTGTTTACAATATTTATGAATGATATTTCAGTTAAGAAGATATTTGGGCTAGCAAGTTTTCAGACAACACTAACATTGAGACCATAGTGAACTCATTTTCTGACCAAAAAAAATACTGTAGCATTATTCTGATGAAGTATACAAGTGGTCAAAAAGTACTATGGCATTTAACACTAGAAAAACAAAGGCACTGCAGTTTGGTTTAAATAACCCAGGTTATTCTTATGCCATAAATAATGTAAGAATACATCAAGGATTTAAGGATAATTGGAAGCAGTGGTCTCACATTTGGTGAAAATGTAGATGCTATAGCCAGGAAGTGCTATGTAATCATAAAACTCATCTTAAAGAGTACATCCAGAAGAGACAAAAGAGTGTTACTACAGATTTACAAGCGAGTCATAAAGCTAGTTATTGAAAACTGTGGAGTATTCTGTGTGTGTAACTGTTCGCAATCTAGATTGGAAAGAATTAATTGATATTAACTAGATAAACTGATAAGGTTAAACATCTAAGTCACAACAGCAGACTGCCCAGGCTATTGCTGTATTAAATTACTTACAGACTGGTTAGGGCAGACCTAATGTGAACGTATAAATGTGCAAATAATTATGTCTTGGCATCACCAATTGGTACTGAATTTAGATCACACATGTTTTGAACTAGAAACAACTGTTTGTTAGTAAATAATGCTAAAAAAATACAACACATGGGACACACACACATACGTGTATAACATAAGCTCAGCATGTGCAGAACATATGAAGAGAATCGGTGTGTGAAAACATCAAAACTAGTTTTTATCATTCACTGTTAATAAAAGCAGGGAAACAAAGAGCTGACAAAAGCCAGGAACTGTCAGGTGTTATAATTTCAAGTGCATGTGCTAAAACAGGTAAGCAACCGTAGATAAGAATTGCTTTTGAGTGGCCATAGCCATAAGTGTGAGCCTTTACAGTGTCAGATATATCATTTTGTGTGACTGTCTGCCCAGCTGTCTAGTAAAGATGTCTAACACTACAAAATGCTGCAGTACTTTATCCGGTTGTCCTGGAACTGATTCTATCAGTCTTCATTTCTGAGCTGTACAACCCTTCAGATCTTAGTTACCCACGCACTCTAATCCTGGGACCATTAGTTTACATAGGAGACCTCAGCTGTTATTTTCTGCTGCTATATTATATCTTTCATGTCACTGTTATTTTTATTTCATCTCTTTTAGTCAATATGGTCTGCTTTATTTTTATTGTTACTGCTTTTTACGTGGAGGTCTCTTCTCCCCAAATGCCCCCTAAGTGGGCCTCTACCTCACTGAGACCTACCTGTAAACAAAATTAAATGACTAGTAAAACACACAGATCGCGTTACTGTGCTTTCACCTTTCTTAAGAGGCCACATAGCTGTGCAACCCATCTCCTTAAATTTAGTTTCAACCTTCTTATTCATAAGAAGCTCATCAACTTGTGGAATATGTTGTGCAGTCATTTTTTTATAAATTTGTAACCTGTTGGATGTTTAGAGGTTAAACTTCAAAAGCAAATATGAAAACATACGTAAAGCATTGTGTATGCAGAAGCAATAGCTTCACATTTCACTGTACTTATTTAATTGTGCCCCATTAAATAGTTATTTTCCCACTAGACGTATTGTAGAGCACTGCCATTTTTCTGCTTTTTGTAATTGTTTTGCATGTAATTCGATTCAGAGATGGCTTTAATGGGATTCTGCCAAGTTTTGACTGCTACTGTTTGAACAATCGTTTGGCACATTTCTGTTACATGTCATCTCCTTTACATTGTGTGATGACATACCTGTCACCAGTTTTACAAACTGAAAAAGTATATGTTGTTTGCATATTAGTTGTAATGTTGTCATCTTAGGCTTTGTGGCTTTCTCTTCTGTTCTTGCTGCTATTTATATTCTCAACTGTAAATGGCTCAGTGCCTATACTGAACGTGACAGGTGTGCTTATTTGGATATGAATGCTAAGATTTCAAAGTGAAATTTCTACTGAACATACAATATATCATATTTTATTAGTCTCAGGAGCTTGAAAAATATAAAATAATCATTTTCTATGATAAACTTGTGCATATATATATATATATATATATATATATATATATATATATATGTATATATATATGTGTATAGACCTGTCACCTAGGAAAAGCACAGATGGCACAATGAGTCTGTTTGGTTAATGTCGATAGAATACTAAGTAGTTTTACAACATAATAAAAAGATGCATTTCATGGATCTCTAAATGTCAGACATGTCTGTAAAGCAGTCAGAGGGTTTCATAATAAATATCAATGTTCTCTTGCTCAGAATCAAACACACTTGTTCGCATGCTGATGCAGACACGCATCATAAAATACAGCTGCATATATATGTTATTCTGAACAATTAGTTTCATGAATCAGTATTATGTCATGAACAAATCTTTCAGCCTTCTTTTGTTTAGCATTTGTTTGCCCTATCTCTTTCCTTTGCCTTTTTTATGACTCATATGTATTTCCTTTGGAAATATTCCGTATTTGTTGGCATGTAGGTCTGTATGGATATCTGGTAGGTACAGAAAATTACATAATTTCCTCAACCAAAAAAAAAATCCTTCCTACCTTCTTAGGTTCCTCACCATAGAGTAAAATACTGCCATTTTTGAGAGTTGGTGTTTCATATAAGAAAAGGTTGAAGCTTGGTACATAAATGATTATAGCATATATTCCAGTTCAACAGGAGTAATTAGGTGATGACAGTGGTGTAAACTATTTTGAATACTTTCTGCACTGTTCTGTTTAGTTTAGCAATCACATAATTACGTAGGCCATTCTAGAAGCTATTGTTTCAGCTTTGTACATAAGTATCTTACTGAAGAAAGGCAAGAAAGAGTCATGCTGAAGTTGAGTAAATAGAAGAATAAGAATATTTTATACCTGCCAGTGGAGTAGAGACCTATATAGTGGATACCTGGTTCAGTGAGTTTAAAGGAAAGGGGACAAAAGGATGTTTCTTAACAGGGCCATGCTGAAAACTCATGTGTAACTTTAGAGAATTTAACAAATCCTAAGACTGAGCCCAGACCTGAATCCATAGAGGATATTTACTTCCAACAGAGGGGCAAGAGCAAAGGTAAGAATCATTACAAAATTAAAGAAGAGGACCAGAAAGAAGAAGAAGATGCGGAAAAAGAGGAGGAAGAAGAAGGAGGAAGAAGAGGGACATCTTCACTTTGTGGCACTTGGTTGTTTATAAGCAGACGTATTTATACAACCATAACAGTGAAAATCTCAAGAGAAAGTTGGAAAATACGTTGTTTTATAGAAATGTAATTGATTAGGGGCAACAAACCAAGACAATTGCTAATATAATTGCTCTGAGAGGTGCCTGAAAGTCATTTTCACAAGGAGATGTGTAACACAGCTATAAGTGCGGTTCACACTGGGCATAGGAAGATATCCAAGAGGCAAGAAGATGCCTCAAGAAACTAATGAGATCCTCCCCAATTTTAGAAGTGACTCAATTACAATGAGGAGCACATACTTCAAGTATTTGAATAAAACATATCAGCTACCTGAAGAACTAGTAAAAAGTGAAGAAATATGCCTTCACAGTACTTCAGGAAAATACATAGTGAGATAGAGGCCTGTACAATGACGCTTCTCTGCTGACCTGCTGATCCCCCCAGGCTGAGGGCCCAATGGCCCATTCCATCCATCGGGGGGGGAGGGGGATCAAGTGTACCAAGACAAGCAGCATCATGCCAAGGAGGATTTGTGAGGTATCTGAAGCCTAGATTCCCTACAAAGACTTACCTTCAAGGAATTGGCTTGCAATAGGCCTTTGTCATGCATATAGACCTTTGTGATGCATACCCCTCCTTCCAGTGACATGAGCAATTGCACCCCCCCCTGTAGTCAATCATGTCCTCATGATCTGTGATCTCCACTGAGGATTCTATATGAAAAATGTATCCAGAAGCACACACCCCACTCCCCCCCCCTGAAACAGAGGCAGAGAGGCTTAAGCCTCATGAATCCTCTTCTCCCACCATATCCCCCTGCCAGCTTCAAGAACTGGTCAAACTACTAGTCACCTACAAATCACCTGGATTATATTCAGGGCTTTATCCCTGCCACCTGACAGAAGTGGCACAATGAAGCTGCCTTTTGCATATTATTTATTATTTGCCTGTTGCTTTACTTATTTATTTATTTGCCTTTGTTAATCAGGATAGTTCAATTGAGCTCAGAAAGATCCCTTTTCCAGTAGAGGCCATTGTACAGGAAGCCCAGAACTAGGATATAACTCAACAGACTATGTAAAAACAGAGAAATAAAACATTAGAATAAGAAGTAAATATATATAGTATTACATGATTATTAATACAGATTATACAGAAATTACATCTGCAAAAACTGAGAAACAAAGTGTATAGATTAATTTACAAGTGAAAGTAAGAAAGAACAAGATGAAAAGTTAATACCATTAGGAAGATAATTCAGGAGTATAATTGCTATGAGTTATAAAACACCTGATAGGTAAGTGTAAGCAAAACACAAAACAGCAAATAATTCAAAAAAGGGTTGGTAAAAACAGGTTGACAGGAGGGGAATTAGAAAGGACATACTACAGAACATGTAAAATATTATATGTAACAGATCCTTATCAGAAACATAGATAGTGTAGAGCACTACAGACATTCAGAAATGAATGCTGATAGTCTTTTAGTGTTCAGAGCTGAAGCTTGTTTTTTTTTTTTTTTTTTTCTCTTAGAGTTCGGGAGTGCCAAAACAGCAAAACATGGATTTAGCATCTACAGTTCTGATCCTCAAAGTATGAAAAGTTAAACACTAAAATTTGCATCATGACAATAAAAATAACCTAGAATAGTGACAATAAGTCATGGTACACCTCAAACCATGACTAAGAGATATCGCTATCAGAATAACTATATATATATATATATATATATATATATACAAGAAATAGAGCTTGTTAAGGACTGTGGTCATACATATTAAGAAACGCGTAAAAGCAGCCATGGCATAAAGTCAAGAGGAACATATCTTTCAACTGTTCAGATTTGTGCAGAATGTCCAAATTTTTGCCTCATATTTTTGGTCTGGTCTTCATAAAATTTATGGTTTTCTGACAAATCACAGAGGAATGAAGTCGCTAGTTAATGGCATACATTTGAATTTCAGACTTCATGTCCTTCAAAAAAATGCATGCTAACACAAATCCTGTTATTCTGACAACTTTCTAAGTTTATAAGACCAATATTTAAAATCAGTCCCTATTTTTGGGCCTTTGCCCCCCCCCCCCCCATTATTTTAGGCTATGTCCAGATTTCTTGCATTGAGAGGTTGAGATACATGAGAAGTGCTTTGGCTCCCCCTTCAGCTAGGCAGCGGTACAGAAGTTCACGGACAGTAAATAACCCTTGTTATGGTTATTAAATATGAGAGATATAAAACTGTATGATGTCAGACATAACTCTGCCACAACGTACTTTTATGAACATGCTGAAATCCATAATGAAGACATAACATCGGCTTCACATCGGTGTCAACCAGAAATGGAAATCAAACCAGAAGTAGATAAAAATCAGGCAGCAACTGAATGTGCCAAAAAAACAAAAGAAAGAATATAAGGTGAAGGATCAGATGAGAAGGCAAGAAATGCGGTAAATGCATAAATGTAGTTACAAGTACAGAAAACTTCTGGAAGAACCTCACGTTGATCAGGATCAAATGCAGGAATGGTTAAGGAGAGGCAAATTCAAACCAAGAGATGAAAGGTTAATATCGGCAGCCCAAGATAGTGGGCTTCGTGCATGTTGGTATACAAAGACTATTGAACATGTGGGAGAAATAGGCAAATGTAGGTTTTGTAAAACAGAATTGGAAACAGTCACACACCTTGTTGCTGGTTGTGACATATTAATGACAGAAGGACTGTATACCGAAAGGCATAATAATGTGGCAAGACTGTTGCACTGGGGAAAATTATGAAGTCTGCATCACATGGGATCACCCATTACCAATAGTTGAAAACATAGATGCTAGAAAACCAGATATAGTGGTCCATGAAAAGAAGACAAAAGTAGCATTGATCATTGAAATCACCATGCACAGTGACTACAGTGTCTTGTGTACAGAGAGACACAAAGTCATAAAATATCAGCATTTGCTCGCAGAAATGAGAGCAATGTGGAAGAAAGATACCCAGACAGTTCCAATAGTAGTAGGAGCAACAGATCTTATAAAAACTAATCTACAACTGTACTTAGATAACTCCGTACGAATTGCAGGAGTCGTCATTACTGGGCACATTGTGGGTGCTACGAAGTGCACTTCTGGCTGACATCAAAGATTGAAACAATACTAATTTCATGAACTTTAATCGTACTTTGACTTAGGAATGGGGTCCATTCCCTTCATGGTATTAGAAACCCAAAAGATTTGGAGAAATTCAAAAATGGAACACTTAACTCAACAAAATGTTATAAATATATATATATATACATATTATCTTAAGTAAAGTATAACATTAGGAGTCACAGACGTGAACATAAATTTTATTATTCCAAGTAGAGCATCTTTAAGAAGTAATTTTACAGCACAAAATAATTCCTAGATTACGGAATTGAATACCTGTTGATGTCAGGCTATCACCTCATATTTCTAGTTTTAAACCTAATTTTGATCACTGAACGGGGGGGGACAATCTTTATAATGTTGACTGTAATGAGGTAGTGTTCTTAGATGACATTCAGGCCTGAACACTGGAAGCAAGCTTTTGAAAAACATATAAGATTGTTGTATATATAACAATATACCATGTATTAAATACACTGAGTGGCACACAAAAGATTGGGCAGATTTCATAAATATCTGCCAAAGAACATCAGAAAATCAAAAGGAAAGAACTTTCACCTGTTATGAAAGGAGTGCTCAGAGAAGCCCAGACATGTAAAGGTGGAATTATCCCTAGGAGGTGAGGAATTAACAGGAAATGAAATTAGAGTCAGTAGTATCACAGAAATTCAGAGAGCAGCAATAGAGGAAATAGTTACAGGAAGTGAAATCAGAGTCAGGAGACGTACCATAGAGATGCAGAGAGCACAGGAAGTGAAATCAGAGTCAGGAGAAGTACCATAAAGATGCAGAGAGCAGCAATAGAGGAAATAGTACTATGAAATGGAAACCGTCAGTAGTAGTACCACAAAGTTCCACATGGCGGCAGTAGGTAAAGTAGTATCAGGATCTGGTAATGGAGTCGGGGCACAATGACAGAAACACATAGCATGAAGGACAGACAGAAGATGCAAGTAATGGAAGTAGTGTTGTGGGACGTATCACAGGAGTGCACATAATAAGATGGCCAAACAGAGGATGTACTAGTACTGCATAAAAGGCATATTCAACAGATGGAATTATTCACAATAGCAAATTGCAAAATCAAATAGCAGAAGGACTTTCCTTAAAAGTTAAGGGTCCCTTCTAGTAGTGTTTTATACTCGTGTCAGTTTAGCAAAACCCTTTGTAAAAAAGAAATATGTGGACACACTTTCCGTAACAGCTCACTTAGTTTACAGATTATAACTGCAAGAATGCAGACATCTCTGAATGAAAAGGTTTGGGAGTCTGTAAGTGTGTACAGATGTGCATGTTTGGAGGAGTGTGTGTGTGTGTGTGTGTGTGTGTGTGTGTGTGTGTGTGTGTGTGTGTGTGTGTGTGTGTGTGTGTGTGTATGTGTGTGTGTGTGTGTTGCTTTATGCACACACATTATATTTTTATATACGTGTGTGTGTGTGTGTGTGTGTGTGTGTGTGTGTGTGTTGCTTTATGCACACACATTATATTTTTATATACGTGTGTGTGTGTGTGTGTGTGTGTGTGTGTGTGTGTGTGTGTGTGTGTGTGTGTGTGTGTGTGTGTGTGTTGCTTTATGCACACACATTATATTTTTATATACGTGTGTGTGTGTGTGTGTGTGTGTGTGTGTGTGTGTGTGTGTGTTGCTTTATGCACACATTATATTTTTATATACGTGTGTGTGTGTGTGTGTGTGTGTGTGTGTGTGTGTGTGTGTGTGTTGCTTTATGCACACACATTATATTTTTATATACGTGTGTGTGTGTGTGTGTGTGTGTGTGTGTGTGTGTGTGTGTGTGTGTTACTTTATGCACACACATTATATTTTTATATACGTGTGTGTGTGTGTGTGTGTGTGTGTGTGTGTGTGTGTGTGTGTGTGTGGGTGTGTGTTTTCAGAGAGTTGATTACTATTCTTCTGTGATGTGTTGCTTGGTGGAAACTGAAGTTCTATACAAGATATGTTCATTTTCTAATTTTGATCATTATCTATCCCTTTACTATCAATCTATTATCTATTTATTATCTATCTATTATCTATCCCTTTACTATCAATCTATTATCTATTTATTATCTGTCTATTATCTATCCCTTTACTATCAATCTATTATCTATTTATTATCTATCTATTATCTATCCCTTTACTATCAATCTATTATCGATTTATTATCTATCTATTATCTATCCCTTTACTATCAATCTATTATCTATTTATTATCTATCTATTATCTATCCCTTTACTATCAATCTATTATCTATTTATTATCTATCTATTATCTATCCCTTTACTATCAATCTATTATCTATTTATTATATATCTATTATCTATCCCTTTACTATCAATCTATTATCTATTTATTATCTATCTATTATCTATCCCTTTACTATCAATCTATTATCTATTTATTATCTATCTATTATCTATCCCTTTACTATCAATCTGTTATCTATTTATTATCTATCTATTATCTATCCCTTTACTATCAATCTATTATCTATTTATTATCTATCTATTATCTATCCCTTTACTATCAATCTATTATCTATTTATTATCTATCTATTATCTATCCCTTTACTATCAATCTATTATCTATTTATTATCTATCTATTATCTATCCCTTTACTATCAATCTATTATCTATTTATTATCTATCTATTATTTATCCCTTTACTATCAATCTATTATCTATTTATTATCTATCTATTATCTATCCCTTTACTATCAATCTATTATCTATTTATTATCTATCTATTATCTATCCCTTTACTATCAATCTATTATCTATTTATTATCTATCTATTATCTATCCCTTTACTATCAATCTATTATCTATTTATTATCTATCTATTATCTATCCCTTTACTATCAATCTATTATCTATTTATTATCTATCTATTATCTATCCCTTTACTATCAATCTATTATCTATTTATTATCTATCTATTATCTATCCCTTTACTATCAATCTGTTATCTATTTATTATCTATCTATTATCTATCCCTTTACTATCAATCTATTATCTATTTATTATCTATCTATTATCTATCCCTTTACTATCAATCTATTATCTATTTATTATCTATCTATTATCTATCCCTTTACTATCAATCTATTATCTATTTATTATCTATCTATTATCTATCCCTTTACTACTTTGTACTAGTGAGCACTTTGAGCTGTTAAGATTATAAACACATATAGTAGGTGGCAACTGCCTGAGGAGGAAACCATATACTGATAGGACATACATATTATAAAAATGCCAAACTAAGGAAGCAAAATGATATACGGACCAGAAAAGTTAGTTTGTAATGCAGAATCTACACACAAATTGAAAAAAGTACTTGATATGTTGTATGAATCTATAGCACAAATACACAACGAGGATCAATAAAAAACACCTCACAGCTGTACAATACAATATAGTGCATACGTGTGTACTCACAGCTGTACAATACAATATAGTGCAGACAATGTGTGTACTCACAACTGTACAATACAATATATTGCAGACAATGTGTGTACTCACAGCTGTACAGTACAATATAGTGCATACAATGTGTGTACTCACAGCTGTACAATATAATATAGTGCAGACAATGTGTGTACTCACAGGTGTACAATACAATATAGTGCATAAAATGTGTGTACTCACAGCTGTACAATACAATATAGTGCAGACAATGTATGTACTCACAGCTGTACAATACAATATATTGCAGACAATGTGTGTACTCACAGCTGTACAATACAATATAGTGCAGACAATGTGTGTACTCACAGCTGTACAATATAATATAGTGCAGACAATGTGTGTACTCACAGCTGTACAATACAATATAGTGCATACAATGTGTGTACTCACAGGTGTACAATACAATATAGTGCATACAATGTGTGTACTCACAGCTGTACAATACAATATAGTGCATACAATGTGTGGACAACACCAGGAAGTGTCTGAAAACACTAGAGCAAGATTAATGTGCAGACATCAACAGAATGGAACTGTGCAAGCTGATGCAGTACATGTAAAACATATCCACACATGGCAGTGGCTATCCACTGATTTAAAATAACACATCAGTAAAAAAAACTTAAATCAGTGGAAATCTTGGATGTTTTCTCTGTTATTTTCTGAACTCTGTCCTTGGATATACTGAGTGGGATTGCTGGAGACTGTATGTCCTGAAGTAATACTCCCCAGCATAAAGGACTTGAAGGAGACAGCGTGGAAAGGCCACTTATTGAGACACATAATCGTGGTCATGCTTTCTCCATAAAATGTACAATGGTTAAACATTAAAAAATATTTTTTTACAAGGAAGACAAGCCCCTCCTCCACACACCTGTAGCACCGCCCCTCCAATTTGTTTATTTAAACTACAGGGTTGTTGCGCCTCAGATGAATAGGTGCCATCAGCAGAGAAAAAATATGAATGTGTGTCTTTATGCATGTAACATGATGTATGTTATAATTTTCTGTCCAACACCATACAGGGCAGTTGAAAAAAAAATGGAACATCTTAATACTAACAACAGCAATTCAGCAGTTAATGGAATTACCTGAAGTGCATATAAAGTTAATATACTCACTGGTATCATAATTCAATAAAAATGGTATATTTAATAATTCAGTGTAATACTGTAAACCACTGCCTGAATCAGTCACATGGTTCCCTTTCACCTAACCTTGGAGACACAATGTAAGTGTGACAAAAAATGACAGGATCCAACATAAGTTACGCATGGGGTGGTATACTTTTGCACCATGGTTACATTTTAAGAAAGAGCGCTGAGATTTTTCAAGCCACATAAAATAGTCATGCACTTAATTCCAAAATGGTGATCAGGCTCGCTGCATTGTAAAACGTAATGATTTTACATTGGTATTCAGTGCCAATGCAAAATGTTTAAGTAAAGATGCCTTTTTGACATCTTTGGTGCTATAGCTTATGCCAGTACTGGTGCTAAAGGCATTACATGGTGGAAAGGCCACTTCCACAAGTACTGGAACTGCCATACAGGTAGAGCATTATTTCAGGCTGCAGGGTCTTTGGACACATCCACTAAGGGCCATGGACATGCCAGTCATAAGTTCTCCTTACTCATCTCTGCTATATACAGGGCTAACTCAAATGTACTTTCTTGATTAAGTCAAACTGTGCTTTCTTAGGGCAACCCCACAGAATGCCTAATTAGTTTAAGGCATGATCTACTCCTGGTATGATATCATGCCATAGATAAATCTGTTTTTCACAATTGAGATACCATTGCAGGATGGTAGAAGTCCCACCTAATGACACCCTAGCTCTTTTGGAATTCCACTGACCAGCTCACATTTTTAAAATTGTGCAGATGGAGCATGAGTACTGATTGTTAATTTCAAATGACATTATAAAATTGTGTAGATGGAGCCTGAGTACCGATTGTTAATTTCAAATGACATTATAAAATTGTGTAGATGGAGCCTGAGTACCGATTGTTAATTTCAAATGACATTATAAAATTGTGTAGATGGAGCCTGTGTACCGATCGATTGTTAATTTCAAATGACATTATAAAATTGTGTAGATGGAGCCTGAGTACCGATTGTTAATTTCAAATGACATTATAAAACTGTGTAGATGGAACCTGTGTACCGATTGTTAATTTCAAATGACATTATAAAATTGTGTAGATGGAGCCTGAGTACCGATTGTTAATTTCAAATGACATTATAAAATTGTGTAGATGGAGCCTGAGTACCGATTGTTAATTTCAAATGACATTATAAAATTGTGTAGATGGAGCCTGAGTACCGATTGTTAATTTCAAATGACATTATAAAATTGTGTAGATGGAGCCTGAGTACCGATTTTTAATTTCAAATGACATTAGGCTGATTGAAAATATCCTTTGTTGACATTTCACGTCTTGTGTAGGTCTAATTTAATGGTAATATAACTTACTTTCCAGACTGGCAAAGATAGATTTTTATTTTCTTTATTGTAACAGGTAGGCATTTGTTTATTTAAATGCTGCTTTTGCTAGCTATGGTTAAATGCAACCTGCACTCTGACATTTTACTTTAACAAAAGTGTCCATGTTTTTTTCCTAGTGTGTCAGATACGATGCTGGAGTGTTATACTCCTGCCCAGAACAAGGCATCTGAGTTAGGTGTTAAGCTAAAAATTGACTCTGCAGTACGGAAAACAAATGTTCAGTTTATATACAAAGAAGATCCAGTTGTCCTAAAAATCGAACCAGCTAGATCATTCCTTAGGTAAGTAAAAAAACTAAATCTATTTCTAATTATCAAAAGTGGGCAGTTTTGAGCAGCAGTAATATTTTACTTTTTTATTAGCATTTGCCTGTTTTTAATACAAGAAAGGATTATGTGGAAATGCTCATTTGTTACAGCTAATAGCACTTGAATTTGAACCCCTGGAGCACTATGTTCATAAATTGCAGCTATTTCCTTGTTCAGAGGCACGCGCACACACACACACACACACACACACACACACACACACACACACACACACACAGTGCAGCTGTGCAATGGGCGTGGCTGAGTAGAATGGCAATTAACTAAATAAATAATCTGCTGGTGAAAATTATATAGAGAAATATACTGTGTAAGGATCCCAGCAGTGTGCATGGAGCATGCCCATAAAGAGGTACATCCACCTGTGGTCGCTCCACTACAAGAACTGCTACGAGCCATAATAAGAGCTTCCAAGCGAAGTTCCTGATAATTTATGTGCATTGATGGGAAGAAAATGGCTGTATAGGATAGTAGTAAAGGAGGACAGTAAGCAGAGGAACACACAAAAGGAAAAGGGGAAAGAAAAAATTGGAATGGAATAGAGTTTAATTAGAAAGAAAGAGTATATTTTATGTGTCAGCTGCCCATTTTTCTTTTTCTGTTCATTTTTTTGTTTTTAAGAATTGTAAAGGGGAAGGAAGTAAACAGAAACTGTGGGCAGGATAGATGGCATAGGGATGGCAGGAGGAGCTGATAAACACAAATCACAAAGACCAACAGTGAATGTGCTAACATAAAAGGGGGTGGGACACAATACAGAGGCACAGACAAACAGGACGGAGGACAAGCATTGATCAGGAGGATTGGACTACAAAATGGGGAGAAGAAAAACACAATGAAAGGGAACACAATGATAGGAGATTAGGTGTTGTGATAGCCTCCCTTTTATGCTGCCTAGTGTAGCACCCAGACAAAGGTCAACAACTCAGCAACTACCCTCCCATCTGGGCCCTGCCTCATTTGGCATCCTAGGCAGGACCAGGCAATTTACACCTCTGATAGTCACACATAAATTCTCCAGGCAGCCAATGTGGATGTCAAGCCAGTGTTCTACCATTGCCATAAACAATCTGTTCCAACTCCTATCAGGCAATGTATTGAGAACTATCAGCAGCATCTCCAGAAGGTGTGACAATACCTACACCATTGACAGATCATCAGAGGCTAAAATGGACCCCTCCAAGCCACCAACACTGGATGACCTTTGCTGTTCAATGGAGAGACAGGCCTAGACAGAGCTGGAGACCCAAAAGGACACAACAGGTCAATTTGACAGCAATTGTTGAGACTGCATGAAATAATAACATAAATTGAGAGAAATAAAACAACAAACAGCATGTGTATATAATGGAAGGATAGCAAAAAAGAAAGAGACAGAACAGAGAAAAACATCGGCAGATATGTATGACCCTCTGGCCTAAAATTACCTGAAGAAATCAAAAAGTATTAAGTATGCAGTGGTAGTTTGGCGGTATTTCTGACTGGGTAAACTACAGGAAAGGTGAGACTACAGGCAGTCCATCACAAGAGGCAAGAGGACATGGATTGTACCCAGATCCCTGAGTGCATGAGGGAGTATGATGCAGATGGTGCAATGCAAGACAGCAGGGGCCAATAGGTGATTTAGAATACACATACCGTAATGTGTTATATCCAAAAGACAAGGAAAGACATGGTAGATATGGCCAAGTATAAAAATGTTGTCGGATAACATATTGACCATGCCAGTGGGACACTTTAACACCAGCAAAAACAATGACTTAAACATGGGCAGCAATCAGCATGTGACAGATCAGCCAGAGGTACAGTTCATAGTAGGTGAAAAGCTATCATGCCCTTGGTATACCATGCATTTCACCACCATTATGCATTTCATGCAATGAAATCTGACCACTGTGTGCTGTAAGAACATAGCAAGAAAGGGGTTCATATCCACATGTGTGGGGTATAGCATTGCACTTGGCATGCTAGGAGGACAGGCTGCGGCAGACAAATGATCACTACCCTGATAGTGTGGGCACCTCACACAGGTTTGGTGAATGAGATAGCACCTTGACCCACATGGACAGTGTAGGTGTTTCCTGTGGTGTGTTAGCCTGCAGGCAGTGGTTGTCATTAGTAACCACAATCTACTATTAATTAGACCAATCTATTTCTATGACATTACTCTGCTGCTGTATTAGTACAGTCAGTGTTTTTGTGTAAATAGCACAATGATATGCCATAGAACCCACATCTGGGTCCATTATTGACCTTTAGTGCCACCAGGTACCACAAAAAAAGTTTAATATATCCACGTCTACTGGGGTCAATGACCCACCTATTCATGTGTCATGCACTTCTCAGCCAGTTATACAGGTGAACAATCACATATGAGCCTTGTAGCCCAGCCTTGGTCCAGTGCAACACTGAGAAAAAAGTGCATCTCAAAGAGATGTACCTATAATTCTCACATTAGCATAACTGCCATGCTATGCTGTCAGCCTTGAAATCGCATTATAACTGCATCTGTTGTCATTGAAATGCTCATCAAATAATGGAATCTAACACCTTTGAGAAAAGGACGTGGTGTGCAGAAGAAAGGATTGCTCAAGATGTCCAAACCTACTACATTTGAGGTAAGTGATCAGACGCCTGCACATGATTGGTAACTATATTGATAGAACAGCTGCTTTTCTGCTGCTGTTTCTAGAGCTGTACAGGGTGCCGGATTGTCAACAAGTGATGGCTGAATGGGGATGGATGACACAAAAGGGCTTTTGCATTTGCAGCCACAGTACTTAACTTTTGACAGCATAAGGTACGCTTGCAGGAAATGCAGTAGATGGGCCTTCAAAGGGGGCTATGGACTGGGGATTGACATCGCTGATGACCATTTGCCTTCCAATTTATTGTGTGGATATAAATACTTTTCAAACAGTTTTTCTGTGTTCTTTGAAGTTGCGGGAAGGCTAGGGTTCTGAAACTGACAATGTGTCTGCATCTTGTTTAGTGGGTGGGGGGGGGGGTAATTTTTGAAAATGTGTACCCATGGTTGTAGTTATAAAGGGGAGAGTGCCTTTAAACATCTGTTTCTCTATGTTGTATTTGGGAGTGACCATGCATTTCAGAAGATCTGTGGTCTGTTGCGATATTGTTTGGCGGGAGTTTGCTTATACAGATATTACTCTCTCTTGCTATTTGTGGGGGTGCACATTAAATGTCTAACTGTGATTCTCTGATGTTGCTTGCTGGGGAAGGTGTTTATTCCCAAAATGTCTCTCTCTGTTTTTGTTTCAGGGACTGATAAAAGCTTAAGGTGATTATATGGAATGCAGTACAAGACATTTGCTACATGATGTTTTGAGATGGGAGTGTGTGTACTGACATGAAGACATGTATGTGCACCACTCTACCACAAGGTCATCATAAGCAGTGTTAATGACATTTTCAGGTATGGCTTGCATTGGGCTATGATGGCATGTTGTGGTACACACCTTTAAAGACCAAGGAACTCATACTAGTGTACTATGACCATGCTGCTAGTATACCTGCTTTATGATTGACAACATGTGTCATGGGTAGGGTAGGTGATATCAAAAGGCATATAGGTATATAGGTAATATATGCAGCAATTCAACATGAAGGGTGACAGACAGGATACAGAGGAGCACAGATGAAGCTATTTAAATATTTGATGGAGGCTGTACATGAGATGTTGTGAGGCTATGACAGAAGAACACGTCAGGAGATCAAGCCAGACTGCAGAGCCAGGTCTAACAAGTACATGCTGCATTTGTGCTATGTTAGAGGCACACCTATGATGTTGCAGGTGCAGTTACTGATGGCACATGTCTCAGCCTGAGTCAGGGCTTACATAGTTTGTGGTACCTCTAGATTGTGAGTTGGGAATTTGTAATATCGGTGCAGGTGACATCACAGACTAACAGCTTAACTATGTATATCCTCACATTTACAGATTGGTTCCAAAAAAGATGGGAAAGAGGATGGAGTAGTTCCCCCAAGTAGGTAAAGACATCTTGCTGCAGTCTTCTCTGAACACAACCAGCAAATCCTCCTTACAGACAAGACCAACCAGGACATCAGCAACCAAGTAAACACCATCAGTGGCCATAACCAGATGCAACAGCAGCTGTAGCATAGGGCCACTGACATGATCTGTCATGGTCATAAGAAGGCAACCTGCTTTATAGAGGAGCAGGTGGCCACAGGTTATGTTACATCTACATTGTCCAGTTCTCTCTTACTTACATGGAAGAGTTCATTATATCTTTTTCTGGGGGGCCATGACAGCTCCCTCGTACCTAGTGGAGGAAGTGACACTAATCTAGTATAGTACTTCACTGGCTGTCATGGTTGTTAGTGAGAAATGCCCTAGGTGGATATTCCTTTACATGTTTATATCTATACATACACACACACACACACACACACACACACACACACACATATATATATATATATATATATATATATATATGTTGTAACTTTGCCAAATGGCTTAATTGACACAATTTGGTTGGCTAAACAGATGGACAATAGGCACATGCAAACAACAATCCCCGGGTAGGGGAATATACCCTTTTCCTGGGGATTGTATGATCTCAGAATTAGAATATATAATTAGAGGATGCAGGTGTTCAAAAAACAATGCTTTCTTTGTGTCTTTTTTTAAGTTTCGCCTGAGCAGAGATTAATTCTCAGTGCATGCGTAGTAGCATGTGAACGTGGCTAATGTCGATCAATCTATTGTATTCAATCAATTTAAGTAGATCTTTTCTGCCTGTCTATTGCTGATCTCTGCATTTGATTTTCAATTGAAGTTTTTCATTTAAGGTTTGGTTACGTCTGTTTTTTTTTTATCCTTTTCTTATAGCGGTTTTGTTTTAAGTTTTTTGTTCTTTTGGAGTTTTAAGAGGTGTTGGCTAGGGTCATTTAGAAAAGTTAGAAAATAATTCCTTTCCAGACAGGGAATAACATCAGCTAATTAGTGGGAGGAGCTGAGAATCGCATTCGTCATTTAACTTGAAATATTTGGAGGAATCTTTATTTAGCTAGAGTGTTTGTTTAACTTAATGTTCTCTGCCTGACTATTGCTGATCTATGTCTGCATTTTATTTTGAAGTGAAGGTTTCATTTAAGGTTTGGTTACTTCATTTTTTATCCTTTCCTTGTACTGCATTTGTTTTGTTTTAATTTTTTTTTCTTTTGGAGGTTTTTTAATTGTAATTGCTTTCAGTTAACTGAGCTTTGTTCTTGACTTGTCACCTAATGCGATGTTTCTTAGGGCTGATGTTTCTTAGGACTGCTTGCACAAGTATTTATTTGGTGTTGTAACTGTTTTATGTACACATTCTGATGAAGTCTACTTTATGACAAAAGCACTCAATGTAATGCTTTTTATGTGGTTCTATTAAAGGTGTTTAATGGCAAAGTATCACCACTTTAACTTTTGTTATTTTCATTTTAAGTTGTAAGAGGTCTTGGCTAGGATCAGTTAGAAAAGTTAGAAAATAATTCCTTTGCAGACTGAATAACATCAGCTAATTTGTGGGAGAAGCTGAAAATTAGCATTCTTCATTTAACTAGAAATATTTGTAGGAATCTTTAGCTGGAGTGCTTGTTTAAATTGTTGTTCTTTGCCTGACTACTGCTGCTCTCTGCATTTGACTTTTCCCATCCATCCACCACTTTGTGGCTTTAGAGTTGCCCTCCTATACTATAAATCTGATTTGAGACACTCCTCTGAGTCTCATCTCATCAGCTCATTTTACTGAGTATTGAGAGATCAAGTTGGGAAAGTCCTCCCTCTTAGTCTCTTAAACTTGAATTATTTTCACTTTCCTCCCCTCCTACTTACTTAAGAAAATCGCACTTTACTCATCTGATTTTACTGTATCTGTGCTTCCTCCTACTTTATTTTGCTTTTTGCTGCATGTTCTTAAGGTATTCAGTTGCCTTTATTCTGCTGCATTTACTACTGCTTGTTAGTAGCCTTATTGCATTGTAACTGTTATTCTAAACCTCAGTTTTGATTTAAGCACTTGGGCTTCGTACTAGTTATCTTAACATAAAGAAGGTTTGTGGTCTACACTCGTAGTAGGAGAGGTAGCTTACACCCTTCTAAGTTGGGAATTGCTGGCTGAAGGCCTATTGTGTCTGTTATTCTATAAGTGTCTTAGTTCTGGATTAAGCACTTGGGCTTTAGGCCAGTTATTTTACATTAACTCATTCCCTTCAGTACAGCTCTTTTGAGAGTGTACCTTTAACTCCCAGTGGATGTGGCTTGAGCATTTAAAAATGAAGTTATCACCTTACAGTTCTAACAAATACTCATTGACAGTGGTCAGATATCAATAGAGTTGTGTTTGTCATTGTGTATACTTCAAGATACAAAACTCTGGTACATTGTTTGTAGCATGGTTTTGGAATTATTAATGCAAGTATGAACAAACAATATTTGATGCCTAGAGGCACTACAGGAGGTAACTGCAGAAATGCCTGGAAGCACAATCAGCTGTAATGAATTAAGAATACTTGTGGCCTACACTCTTGTGGGAGGGGAGAGTAGTCTCCCCCCTTCTGAGCTGGGAACTGCTGGTGAAGGCTTAATGTGGCTGTTATTATAAGTGTCTTTGTTTTGATTTAAGTACTTCAGGTCCAGAACAGTTATTGTACATTAGGAAGGTTTGTGGTCTAAACTCCTGTGGCAGGAAAGCATAGCCTACACCCTTCTAAGCTGGGAATTGCTGGTTAAAGGTTTATTGTGTCTATTCTGAAAGTGCCTTAGTTCTGGTTTAAGCACTAGGACTCCAAACCAGTTATTTTACATTAAGAAGGTTTGTGTTCTACACTCTCGTGAGAGCAGAGGGTAGCCTTCACCCTTCTGGGTTGGGAATTACTGGTGAAGGCTTATTGTGGCTGTTATTCTCTAAGTGTCATTATACTGGTTTAAGCATTTGGGCCCCAAACCAGTTATTTTACATTAAGAAGGTTTGTGTTCTACACTCTTGTGAGAGCAGAGGGTAGCCTTCACCCTTCTAAGCTGGGAATTACTGGTGAAGACTTGTGCCTGTTATTCTAAGTGTCTTTGTTTTGGTCTGTGGTCTGCACTCTTGTGGCATTACTGAGAGATTTTTTTTAACTACTAGACCATCTAGTTTGCTCATACCCAAAGTTGCTCATCAGGTTGCTTGTCTTATTGACTTGTTCAATATTTAAGTTTTCCTCACTCCTCCCTAGTAGATCAGCGGCCATGAATATGCACTTCCCAACTCTCTCTGTGGCCAGTCTGGTTGGCATGTGTATTCTAAGGCATTGAAGCAATTGCCTCATGTACACTGACAACCTACTTAAAACACATAGTGTATGCAATAGGTGTAAATACACTTTAAAGCTGGAGGCAAAACTCTCCTACAACCAAAACTAATCCTATAGAGGTTGTCAGTAACACTTGCACCACACCTGCTGCTCAGGGTAAAGATCCTACACATAAAACTACTTATGCTGATGTACTTACTGGTAACCTTCCTACAACACTAAGACCTCCTGCACAGAACAAAGAAAGGGTCCTCAGCCATCACATAAACACTCTGTTAAAACACCACCCACAGCTACACATAGTAACACTGTATCCAATGTCTCCAGTGCTAAGCCCTTAAGGCAAACACAGACAAATTTCCTGGTCATTGGTGATTCTATAGTGAGGCACACCAATGGCCCCTCACCAGACTGAGTAAGGAAAGAGTCATGGTTAACTGCCATTCGGAGCTAAGATCCATCAAGTCACATAGGCACTCGGGTCATTAAACCACAGGTTCCAGTATGACTCTGTCATAGTCCATGTGGGTGTTAATGACCTGATACATACCTCCCTTGACTGTATGAAGTGAGACATGATTGAGTTTGCTGATTATGTGTCTCAGGCAGGTATGAGCCTAGCACTGAGTAGCTTACTACCTTCTGTAAGGATGAATACATGTTACCAATGTTACCAACAGAAAATGATTGATTTTAACAATTGGCTTAGCTTCTGATGTCAATCCAGGGGGGGGGGGGGTTACAATATTTGATGGCCTGGGGAGGACATGGCTGACAGACCACACTGCTTTGCCAGGGATGGTTTGCACATATCCCCTCTAGGCTTTCAGATATTGACAACGACCTTTTCAACCCCCATAGTGCCTTTTGTAGGCAATGCAAAATTGACAAACCTACAGACTTAACTGAGCCTGTGAAAGAATATCTGAAGGTGGTTCTGCACAGTGCTAGCCATCTTAACAGAAAACTACACTCCCTGCAAGCCTTTCTCTCCCTGAAGAGTGTAGACATCTGTGTAGTAACAGAGGCATTATTTAAAGTCACTGATAGTACCCTAGCAATGCAAGGTTATAATGTCTTTCACACATTTAGACCAGCTACTGCACAGGAGGGAACTAAAGTTGGAGTGTCAGTCTATATTAAGAATAATCTCACATCCAGACTAGTTAAAGTGTATGACCCATTGAAACTCATACCTGTGCAACTCACCATAAACAGGGTATTGTGCCATATCTTTACAACATATAGGTCCCCCTCCATGTCCCAGGAAATCCATATTACCTATCTCAAAGTATTAGAATTCCTCACCATTCAACCTGATATGATATTCATGGGGGAACTCAACTGCCCCATATAGATTGGGAATCCTACACCACTTCTAATGCACACGCCCAACAATTCCTAAACTTTGTTGATACAGTGGACCTCCCCGGTCATCAAACTGGAATAAATAAATAATAATAATATCAACATCCTGGAACAGTTGGCCCATTCTCCTACCAGGAGTACAAATATCCTTGACTGTGTCCTCAAGAACATAGGGGGGGTACAATGTTCCTTATCCAATGTAATATCTTTGCTCAACAGGTTTGACTATAAGGCAGTATTACTTGAAATAAAAATTAAATCCAATGATCCAGCAAAGCCAAAAACCTTTAGGAACTATTCCAAGGCTAACCTCTCTCTACTAAGCAACACAGTGGCTAAATTCCAAGTACCCCCAAACCTAGTAAACACCATAGAATACACTGAGTTATTTACAAAATCTCTGTACAGTCACACTGATAGCTGTATCAAGTGAGCTGTGTTCATTCGAATTAAGAATAGCCATACATACTAACAGCCCCTGACCAATCTAAACAGGCAGCTAAGAGGGTTAATTAATACTTCAAAGGCTAAAGTTGAAGGAAAAATAGCTTCTCAGGCAAAGGACATCCACAAAGCCTTCTACACCTATGTCTGTAACCTCAGAGGAAATATACAACAGTGCGCAGAACTTATTGTAAATGGCATCACCCACACTGAACCAGAGACAATTGCCAAACTTTTAGCTGACAGGTTCAGCATAAATTTCTCCTTCCACTTCCCCCAATAGTCCAAAGGAAATACCACTTAACACAATCCCCCAACTATTACTAAAGAACAGGTCATTAATGCACTTTCCAAGGCCAAAGCAATGCATCGATGGGCCTGGATAACATCCCAGGAAATTTAATAAATAGCATGAAACATGATCTCTTTGGTCCACGTGAATCACTTTTCAATTGGAGCCTTCAGTTAGGTTTTGTGCCCAAGTAATGGAAGATGGCTACAGTCACTCCCCTGAACAAAAAAGGTCCAACCACTTATCCTACTAACTACAGGCCCATAAGTCTTATCAGCCTCATATACAAGGCCATGAAAAGAATCATCATGGATGAGATAAATGAGGACATAGGTAACCTGCAAATGCTGGACCCATCACATCTTGACTTTGTTAAAAGAAGATTATGCTTATTAAATCTAGTGGAATTTTCTTTTTGAGAGGGTCACCAAAGCACTGGATGAAGGTTAGATTGTGCACACAGCTTACCTCAACCTGCCCAAGCCTTTTGATACAAAATCCCACTCAGGCATTATAGACAAGATCACTAATTTAGGTATAAACCCTTTTATTACCTACTGGATAGCCAACTGGCTCACTGATAGGTCCCAGGAGGTCAAAATAGGTGAGGCCAGCTTCACCAAGAGGCTGGTCACTAGCAGAGTCCCCTAGAGCTCGGTACTGGACCCACTACTTTTCTTGCACCTATTTCTCTGAAATGGAAGCAATTGGTGAAGGTTTATGGCTGACTAAGTTTTCAGATGATTGCAAACTGGGAGTTATCATCACATCCCCTGCAGACACTAGCATCTTCAAGAAGGTCTAGCTCTGACTAATAAATGGTGCCAAGGCCATGGTCTTAAACTCAATGCTAAGAAATGCATAATTGTACCCTTTGGGAAATCAAGCATCCCGGCTAATTACCATGTTGATAATATACCCCTAAGAATCAACCCAGTGGTCAGGGATCTGGTTACGCACATAGACAGCAGCCTTACCTTTGACCACCATGTGGCCACAGTGAAGAGGAAATCTTTTTATGTTGTACAACGTATAAGTAAGGGCATGGCATCTTGGTCCAAAGAGGTTATTAATCCCACTGTACTCCACCCTTGTCAGACCAGTGATAGAGTACAATGCTCCCTTTCATATGTACCTGACCAGGCATATGCAGCAACTAGAGCGACCTCAAAGGTTCCTTACAAAAAGAATACAAGGTATAACAAACCTGCCTTATGCAGATCACCTTAAACCCTTTCCATCTACTCAGTCTCCTATAGATTCCAAAAGAGTGATCTTTGCCTGACTTACAAGGCATCTGCAAATGCCGCACTTATAAATCTCCTACATATTTGTAAGACAAAGAGTACCAGAAATACAAGTTCTAGGGACCTGAATTTTGTCTGAGACATAAACAGAACATGCTGGAGAGACAGATATGTGTCCATGAGAATGCCCCCCCCCCCCTATGGAACAGGCTTTCCATCCATGTGAAGCTGAACTTATTGTAAATGGAACTATTCCAAGGCTATGAACCAAATGATTACACTCAGTATGGGTCTGGTTCTGGCTCCATCATGTTGCTCTGCAGTCTCAGTATCTCAAAAGTCAGCCCCCTTGCCTTTAATAATAAAGATCAGAAGGCTGTGGGTTCCATTCCCATACCAGGTAGTTGGTTCCATTGCCGTACCCATTCCCTACATCCTTGACAAGTGGATGGTGAACAGGAAATTTCAACCAGGCCTGGCATGCAGATCACTTATGGACAGAATTAGCTTATAAAAGGCTGGCCCTCAGTGTCCTATTTGGATGCTGGACATCATTATTCTTTCAGGCAACCTTGGCTAGGCTTAGAAAGGCACCTTGGGTCATTAGCCTAGTAACAGTCTATGAATCTGTGAATGTGTGTGTGTGTGTGTGTGTGTGTGTGTGTGTGTGTGTGTGTGTGTGTGTGTGTGTATATATATATATATATATATATATATATATGTGTGTGTGTGTGTGTGTGTTTACTAAGAAAATGTTGAAATACAAATCTTTAAAATAAAAATCTTGAGACCACAATATTGAAAGACCAAAATGCTGAAGACCATCATTTCAAACTCCGAGACTTGCTTCCCTGCATCACTCATGTTAGCACTTATTCCTGGGTCCTTACTCCTGTTGGACATGTAGCAGCACTTTTTCCTGGGTCTGCACTCCTATGGAGTACTGATATTTGAGTATATTGATACTGTAGTATTCAGCATTTTGATTTTTCAATATTATGCTCTCAAGATTTTGATTTTTCAAGATTTTGTATTTCAGCATTTTCACAGTAAACCATATATACATATATATGGATATATATAGTAAAATGTGTTTATTTATAATAGTCCCATTAAGTCAGTGGCCTCTTTTCAGGGGAAACCTGAGATGACATTCATACTGACTAGTTGAAATTTGGCCAGGGCAGCAGGAAATGTCCCCTGCCCTTTTCAATAAGCACTATTGGATCTTTTACATCGAAATGAGCTACCTCCAAATCAGGCAGATGGGTCCTCAGTTTAACATTTAATTTAAAAGATGATGCACTTCCTCCTATGCTACACTGTAACATCAGTATTAGAAAATTAATCCAACTACCTGGTATGGGAATGGAACCCACAGCCTTCTGATCTTTATTATTAAAGGCTAGTGGGCTGACTTTCCAGATACTGAGACTGCAGAGAAACATGATGGAGCCAGAATCAGACCCATACTAAGTGTAATCATTTGGTTCATAAGAGCACATCCACACTGGGTCCTGCACAAACTCCCCATGAGGCACCTTCTCCACTGCTGTCTCTGGTATACCCGCTCACCCAGTGGCAATGCCCTGTTGTATCAGTTTGCATATGAACATGTTGTGTAAGACTGTACATGTGGCACATACTTTGCTGCATATTTCTGGAGCATACTGCAGGGTGCCAGCAGACATCCAAAACAGTAGAAGTAGGTCTTCATCAGTCCAAACACACATTCAACAATGTTTCAGGTCTGTGGTACAACAGTGTTGAATGCTTTGGTACTATATTTCTTAGTGGTTGCTTGAACCATGGCTCGAGGGAATATCCAACATCTCCAGTAAGATCTTGTCGGGGAAATCACTCCTCAAAAAATCACGGATAAAGGTTGCATACGTATCAGATGTAGTAATTGTAAGATTTGCCTGGGTGGTGCACTGAACCATTGTATATTGCACCCCATGTCTTGCAGATCACCTGGTAGTTGATGGAGAAGAATTGCTCATAGTTGATATTGCATTATACCTGTGTCCCAGGTGGGGCCTTGATGGCAATGTGAGTGAAATCAATGGTATCTAATACCTCAGAGAATGAAGTTTTTTTTGCAAAATGTCCATATGATGGTGTTTCTCTTCTTTGGGGAATGTAGGAATCACTTATACTTCTCCGCATGCTATAGTGTGCTGTCAAGAAACTGGAAAAGTATCTGGTGACAGATGACTGGGATACATTCATTGTGTTCCTTGTTGGTCGCTGGAAGGTCCCTGCAACCAAAATTCTGAATACTAGACATATGTTGATATCCAAAGGAATGGAGCCAGAAATAGACCCATACTGAGTGTAGTCATTTGGTTCATAACAGCACAGCTGTCACATCAGTCTGCATACAGTGTATGGCTTATATTTATTGCATGCCATTCCACATCAGTCTGCATACAGCGCATAGCTTATATTTATTGCATGCCATTCCACATCAGTCTGCATGTAGCACATGGCTTATATTTATTTCATGCCATTCCACATCAGTCTGCATACAGCACATGGCTTATATTTATTGCATGACATTCTGTTTTATAGCTGTAGCCTCACTGAGATATGGGAGTGTTACAAAGTAGCACTAATATACATAGGTGTGTCTGTCTGTTTTCAAAGGTGCGTTGGTGTCTGTCTCCTCGTCCATGAATATTTGCATGTCCAGTGTTAGGGAAATATCTGATGTTGATATCTGACACAGTCTACAACCAGGTTGGCCCTGTTAAGTCTAGATAATATGAAGAACGTGACACCCTTACCTTCCACAGATGCTGCTCAGTTGCTTATGCAACCTACCCTTCAGTCTCAAGATACCATAGTAGGACATGATTTGGCTGACACAATAGTCCAGGGTGGACCCTCATCCCCTGCACCTCAGACATCTGTGGGTGATAGCAGCTCTCATGAGTGTGGGGAGGAACATATGGGCCAGTGTAGAAGTGACAGTCAGTGCTTTCATTCTCACCCCACACTTGAGCTGCTTGTTTCCATGGCCACTACAGAATAAATGTGCAAGATAGCCATACAGCCATTGCTGATTGGTGTAAGGCAGTAATGGTGAACCTATGACATGTGTGCCAAAGGTGACGCACTCCACAATGGTTTGGTTGACACGCCAGCGATCACCAACACCGGAGTTACCAAAGACACTGCTTTCGCATTCATTGCTCATATGAAGTGCACTGAATTCTTTTGTACCAAGGGCTTTTGACACACCTAACCCAAAAGTTTCGCTATTACTGGTGTAGGGTGTGGTCTGCATGATGGATTCATAATTATCCATCAAATGATATTTATCCAATGGACAGCAAACCAAAATATAAACATTGAAAGCTACTTTTAATGAAAAGCATATCAATCTTTTTATTTGCACAGGTAAAGCCCCCCCTCCCCCGTATCCCCCATGGTGAAGGGGAACCTTATACTCCCTAAATTAAATTTACCAACACCATTTTCACACAACAATAGATAAAGGACAAGATTTAACATTCGCTGTAAGTGACTTTCAGTGACACTTCCATTATGCTGTTGTCAGACAGACAAACTGCTTTCAAAATCTCGTGTTCTTAGCATGGCAACCTCAGTGAAGGCTCTGATCATTCATAAAGTATTTTGGAAAGGCATTGTGGAGAGTCTGCATGCCCAAAGTGCCTGTGTGCAGCCACGCACTGTGGTCATCAATATTCTCCTGGATGATCCTCTTATACTTGTCTTGAGAAGCCTACCATTGGATAGTCAAGGACATTCTATGTCCCAAAGCACCACATCTTTCATGTCTGCTACCAGTGTCAGGGGCTTTGTGGTACACAGTGGATGTAGACAAAGATGGAGTGTACATGCCGAACCTACACCTGACACATTTTTCCAGTTCATTCTCACAGGGTACACCATCCTCTGTGCCTGCTACAGATCATGCTGTTGATAGTCCTTAGAGTGGGTGTCTACAAGGATGGGGACATCTACAGTCCAAGCACATACCTCCTAGTGGTGCCCAGCACCTGTCACCACCACCCATCTCTGTCCAAGTACATCCCAATGGAGACACCAACCCCTCCTTATAGAGTCTTCCCAGCTCATCACACTTATCAGGCCATGACATATGCATTCATGTAACTCCCCAAAGTGCCCATTGCCAGTATCTGTCCTTGTATCCCACCCCACCTGTGCATATGATGACAACTGTGCCCCCACCCTCAGTATTCTGTTACAAGGGTAGCCTGTGCTGGTGGTGGTAGTAACAGGTCCATGCACTATGCAGCAAAGCATGCTATTCTTTGTTATATCTAATCTTGCCTCAGCTATGAACCAGCTGCAGCCTCAGAGCCAGTGCCATAGAATACAGTGCCTGTTTATGGCTTGCATGGTCAAGTTGTGTGACTGGGTCCTACACAAACTCCCCAGGAGGCACCTTCTCCACTGCTGCATCTAGTACATCCGATCACCCAGTGACAATGCCCTGTTGTATCAATTTGCATAAGAACATGTTGTGTAACACTGTACATGTGGCAAATATTTTGCTGCATATTTCTGGAGCATACTGCAGATTGCCTGCAGAGGCATCTAAACAGTAGAAGTAGGTCTTTATCAGTCTGAACACATGTTCAGCAATGTTTCAGGTCTGTGGTACAGCAGTGTTGTATGCATTCTGTACTGTGTTTTTTAGTGGTCACTTGAACCATGGCTCGAGGGCATATCCAACATCTCACGTAATCTTGCTAGGGAAATCATTCTGCAGAAAATCACTGATGAAAGTTGCATATGTACCAAATGTAGGAATTGTAAGCTCTGCCTGGATGGTACACTGAACCATTGTATATTGTACCCCCCCCCCCCGCCTTGCAAACCACATGGCAGTTGATGGAGAAGTATTCCTCATAGTTGATATTGCATTAATTCTGTGTCCGAGGTGGGGCCTTGGTGGCAATGTGAGTGTAGGCAATGGTACCTAGTACCTCAGGGAATGAAGATTTTTCACAAAATGTCCATATGATGGTATTTCTCTTCTCTGGGGAACATAAGAATTACTTGTACATCTCCACATGCTATAGCGTGCTGTCAAGAAACTGGGAAAGTATCTGGAGACAGATGCCTGGGATACATTCATTATGTCCCTTGTTGGTCATTGGAACATCCCTGCAACCAAGATTCTGAATGCTAAACATATGTTGATATCCAAAGGAATGGATATTTCATGCTTTCCATAAGCCTGGATGTGAGGGCGACAAGAGTACCATCTCCTGTATGAGGCCTCTGCCCGCACGACAAGCAGTTCACTATTTCTGTATTGCAGAAGGGATGAAATGCTAGGTACTCTTCAGCCATATGAAACATAACGATGTGTGTCATCTTGTACATGTACATGTTGATAATCCTGTTGCTATCACTAATATAATAACATGGTCCCTGTCTCTGTTTAATATGATTTTATGGCATATAGCTACATTAACCATCATGAATCATTGTGCATTTTTTATAGTTTTCTGAATCACTCTGCCATGTTGTTTATCCTCATTTAAATGTCCCATCACCCTCACTGTAATAATATTGGTCATTTCCATCTTATTATACACTCATTTGTTGCTGTACTGGCCACGATATTTCACGACCTTTCATGACCACAAACGTGTCTCAAAATCACCCCTGCCATTCATGCTGCCATGCTGACACTCCTCATTCTGTTTCATCTTTCACTTTATGATATTTGTTTCTGAATCCCTGAGATAAAGTTCACTGCTACAGTTATTTCTGAATTTATTTGGGCTTGTACCACCCCGTTCATGAAAATGTACCTTCTGAGCATTTGAATATAACTACTAATATGCTACAGTATTAACTGCTTAATAAAAGTGTATTGCTTTTTTATGGACAAAGAAGGGGTAATAGGGGAAATAATGCAGTGGATTTATGTTTGTTTGTCACAGGCAGAGGCTGATAACATTGCAGATTAGAGTTGCCAGTTTAAGAAGCATTATAGAGATGCAATTATTTGAATATGTAATAGGAAGAAAAAGTACTTAAAGTAAATGTAGTGATATATGATTATGTAACAGAAGTAAATGTTTATTTACATTTGGAGTAATCCAGCTTCTGCATTTACAAAGTAACATTGCTTAGTACATGAAGTTATATAAAGAATGAACTGAGGGGCTACTTAAATATGAAATGGCAGACAAAATTAATATTCGGGCACCTTCTGCAGAGTTTATTGAAATATCTGGCATCTAAAAATTTAAGTAAGATAAAGATGATCTGTGCTGCTTTGTCAAGGTTACTTTCAAGACTCCTTAAAAACAATAGTATTGCAGAAATCCCGACCACTACAAATACACAAAGGACTCTGAATAAAAACACCAACTAAAATGTTGCATCCACATTTTTTCAAAAGAAAAGAGTTCCCCTCTTCTTTTGTGGGAGATTAATTTAAAAACATCTATGCAAACATCTATGCAAGTAAATAAATTTCTCATATGAACACTTTAGTACTGTAGAATTCAAATATAATTTCACATTATACTCTTTCAAAAGCAGAATAATTCAACTTAACTTCAGTTTTGTTTCAACATGTACATCACCACAGCTATATTTAATACAAAAATTTATGAAACATTGTTTGCAAACATTTTAATAACTGCTTTGAATAGTGTAACATTTCTGTTCATAAATGTATAACTTGCCGTTTTAGTAAAAATCTTCCAAACCTAGAAAACTGAAGGAAAGATTTTAATCTGTACTGTTTCTTTTGAAGTACTTTGAATCACATCTTGTTATTTTTTGACAGTTCATCCAGACTCTCTTGCTTGGCATCCACTTCAGAAAATTCCTCCTGGGACATCTCTTTTGATGCCTTGAAATAATTCTTTGAATGCCACAGCTCTTTTAAAGGTGTCACAAACCCTGTCTTATTGTCTCAGACAGTATTGTGAGGCATAATTATTTTGAACAGAGGTCTACACACACTACATTTGATCTTATCTGTTCCTTCAAACCAGTCCTCTCTCTGTAGTTTGAAAAACAAACAACCATGGATGCTAACATTTCTTCAAATGAATTCTTTGTATTTCTCACTGGAGCTTTGCTAATTTTCACCATACTTTATTTCTTTAATGAAGGCAGATATCTGCCAATCGTAATAAAATGTGTCTTGAATTAATGGTTGTCTTTATTTTAAACATGATTTTGTTTTTCAGGAGTTAACAAAGAAGTAGATACAGTAGATTGCATTTTTAATATATGGCCTAAATAATAGTGCAGAAAGTGCACCAGTATCTTGCAGTAGAGTATTTCCATGCTCTAAGTAATAGTGCAGAAGGTACACCAGTATCTTGCAGTAGAGTATTTCCATGCTCTAAGTAATAGTGCAGAAGTTACACCAGTATCTTGCAGTAGAGTATTTCCATGCTCTAAGTAATAGTGCAGAAGGTACACCAGCATCTTGCAGTAGAGTGTTTCCATGCTCTAAGTAATAGTGCAGAAGTTACACCAGTATCTTGCAGTAGAGTATTTCCATGCTCTAATATTGCAGAAGGTACACCAGTATCTTGCAGTAGAGTATTTCCATGCTCTAAGTAATAGTGCAGAAGGTACACCAGTATCTTGCAGTAGACTATTTCCATGCTATAAGTAATAGTGCAGAAGGTGCACCAGCATCTTGCAGTAGAGTATATCCATGCTCTAAGTAATAGTGCAGAAGGTACACCAGTATCTTGCAGTGGACTATTTCCATTCTGTAAGTAATAGTGCATAAGGCATCTTGCAGTAGAGTATTTCCATGTTCTAAGTAAAAGTGCAGAAGGTACACCAGTATCTTGCAGTAGACTATTTCCATGCTGTAAGTAATAGTGCAGAAGGTACACCAGCATCTTGCAGTAGAGTATTTCCATGCTCTAAGTAATAGTGCAGAAGTTACACCAGTATCTTGCAGTAGAGTATTTCCATGCTCTAATAGTGCAGAAGGTACACCAGTATCTTGCAGTAGAGTATTTCCATGCTCTAAGTAATAGTGCAGAAGGTACACCAGTATCTTTCAGTAGAGTATTTCCATGCTGTAAGTAATAGTGCAGAAGGTACACCAGCATCTTGCAGTAGAGTATTTCCATGATCTAATAGTGTAGAGTATATAACAGTACCTTGCAGTAGAGTATTTCCATGCTCTGTTTAAGTAATAGTGTAGAATATAACCAATGATGTTATGTGATCCTATCTCGCCTACATTCTGACTGATGGGTTCGGAGCCGATCCCTCGGCTCCGACTCGGCACGCTTATGCCAAAGAGCAAAGTCTCTTATTGGCTGAGCTTACTATATCCCAGGATGCACCACTACCAGTCCCCCAGATCTCGTTTGCCGCTAACTAGCGAAGACGTGGTCTCGAGCTGGCTGAGCTGAGTAGTAAATTTTACTTACTTTTTTCTGTCAGAAAATTGTTTTTCCTGTCATAAAAAGCTGTTTTAACGGCTACTCTGTGCTTTGTGTAGTGATTGAAAGTTTTTTTTGTGGAAACTTGTTGAGTGATTGGGTGTTGTTGCTGATTTCAGGCCTCCTTTATCTGTAGGGCCTTTCCCGGTCAGTTAACCCCTCTCAAACTTTTGGGATTTCAGATCCCCTTGAGTTCTTGTTGTTCGGATTGTTAAACCGGCAGTTCTAAACTGATTTTTTGTAGAGTCAGTTAAGTAAAGTTAAATTTGGATTGTGTGTTCTTACTGCATTTTTGGCCTCCAGGAGAGGAAAAATAAGCTTATTCTTAAAGGCTTAATCAAACCCTCCTTCGAAGAAGCTCTAGCATCCTCTCCTTCTCCAACCAAAAAGAAGGCGTCGGCTCCGACCAGTCCGTCGGATCCGGCCGCCAAAAGACATAGGCAGGCCTCTCCTTCGGCTCCAAGGACTTCGGAGCCGAGGGCGGAATGGTCTGCCTCGATGCCACCAGTCTCGACTCCTCGGGCTTCGGAGCCGATGGCTGGGGCATCGAGAGGCGGGTCACCTTCGTCGGCTCCACTGGTCTCGGAGCCGACTAGGGTTGCCCGCTCAGACACTTCCTCCTCGGCGCCGAAGTCCTCCTCGGCACCGATGGAATCTACTGTGGGTATTCCCTCGGCGCCGATAATCATCGAGTCGCCTCGGAGCCGGTCCCCTAGTCCTTTGGGGCCGTTGGAGAGGCCTTCTCGAACCCGTTCAGTATCCTCTAAGTCCTCGAGAATGTCAGATTCGGATATAGACAGGGTGCTCCAAAGACTGTTCCAGTCCCCAGTCTTTCAAAAATTTGTTTCGGCTCCGACCCAGTTGGCTTTGGAGCCGATAGCCCATGCCCATCCCATGGCTGTTCCTCCTCCGACCGCTTCGGCTCCGTCGGAGCAGATGCTGTTGGAGCCGGTGGAGATCTTAGGGTCGGCTCCGACCCTTACTCCAACCAGGCCTTCGGGTCCGAGTTTGGTACACGGACTTCTTCGGCTGGACCCGGGGGTGATGTTTGGGACCTATGCTTTCGGTTCGAGCCTCCTCTCGGTGCTTGCCATGGGATTGCCGTCTGCTATCATGGCTCCGGAGACTGGACACTCCCAGGATTCTGGGGTCCGGCTTTCAGGGCTATGAGGAGTGCCTTGGCCAAGTCTTGCCATCTCTCCGGCTTTACCGGCACCTTCCCGGGCGTGGAGACTGGGTCTTTGGCAGTTCCCTGTCCGTAGGCAGCGGAGCCCCTGGGCCTGAGGTTACCCCATTGGGGTTCCCCTCCTCCTGAGGGTTCTTCGGAGTTGTCTTCGGAGGAACCCCGAGGAAGAGATCGTGCAAGAGGAAGCACGTGGACTCCCCGAGTCTATTACATCGGACACTGATCTTGATGATGCGGAGGGGTCCCCGAAGTCGTCCTCGGATGATGTCTCATTTGCAGACATCTTAGAGATCCTCAAACAATGAGGTGGCTGGATATCCAAACCCCCCTCTGCTGATGAGTCAGTGCTCCTCAAGGCCTTTGGGGCTCAGCCCTCCGCCTCCTGGGTGTCTCCGCCCTTGACGAGCTTCTGGATTTAGTTTGTCGGGCGTGGGAACATCCAGATACCGTGGAACCAGTCCCTTCTCGTCCTAATAAATTTTTGTCTGCCCCACCCGAGAAGGAGTTCCTCACTAAAGGCGTGGCTGTAGATGCCATGGTGGTGGCATCTGCTACACAACAGGGCGTGGCAGAGGCTTCAACGTCCGTCCATCCTCCTAATAAGGAGTCTAGGAGCATGGACAGGTACGGGAAGTGCACCCTGACTTCAGCGGCCTTTACTTTAAGGTCTCTGAATTATTTGGCACATTTTACCAGGCTTCAGAGGGATCTGGTCAAGGAGCTGTCAGATTCCCTCTCGGGTAACCTACCTGAGCAGCTAGCCCAGTCGGTTAGCTCTCAGTTGGCTATCCTTACGTCAATTTCTAACTCGTCCATGAGGCTCATTTCCTATGCGGCCGAAGGGGGGTAGAGCTGCAGGCACAGGCGTGGCTCTACGGAGACAAGCCTGGCTCCGCTTGTGTCAGTTTGCGGAGGCCTTCAAGTCTTCCTTCGCCGACGCTCCCTTTGATGGGTCCTCTTTGTTTGGACCCAAGGTTAAAGACACCCTTACCGCTGTGAGCAAGAGGGAAAAACTTTATCTGCCGTAGGTGCCCGTTATTCCACTCCCTTCGGCCTTATCCCAAGGCCAAAGGAGGGGAAGATGTGGTTCCGAAATCACGTAAGTTTTTCCTCAACAGCAGGAAGATTCCCCTTCCAGAGGCAGAGGACGGGGAAATTTTTCTGGGAGACGCCGTCCCAGAGGCGGCAGAGGGCCCCGCAATTCTGGAGACCGCGAGTCCTTTCGTGGCTCTTCAGCCTCCCACACATCATGAGGGATTGCCCGGCTGTGCTGCCAGTCGGGTGTCGTTTTGCCAAGCACCTAAAAGCCTGGGAGTCAATCACTCAGGACAGATGGGTGCTTCGGATCATTTCCGGAGGTTACACCATCCCATTCACATACTCACCACCACCGTCCAAGAAAATCCCGGACCCACCACCCAGTCAAAGGGAAATTGCAGCCGCAGAAGCTTTAAAGCTGCTAGAAAAAGGAGTCATCCAACCGGTCCCCACAGACCAGATCGGATCCGGAAATTACTCCAGGTTCTTTTTAGTGCCAAAAAAGACAGGGGACCTGTGACCAATATTGGATCTCAGCAGACTGAACCAATCCGTCACGAAATCCAAATTGGGAATGGTCACGTTACAATCCATTCTCCCATTGTTGGAGAAGGATGTTTGGATGTGCTCCATAGACCTCAAGGACGCCTATTATCACATACCGATACATCAGGCGTCCAGGAGGTATCTGCGCTTCAGCCTGGGAGTCAGTCATTACCAATTTTGTGCTCTGCCCTTTGGTCTCACTACAGCCCCAGGGTGTTCACCAAGTGTTTGGCGGTAGTGACGGCTCACCTGAGAAGTCTTGGATTCCAAGTGTTTCCCTATCTGGACGACTGGCTCCTGACTGCCACCACCAGGCATCTACTAATGGACAACCTCAAAGCCACCATCTCCTGGGTGCTACCCTGGGGATTACATTCAATTGGTCAAAGTCTGTCTTGCTGCCCTCTCAGCGCATAAGGTTCATAGGAGCAGAGATAGACTCAAAATTGATCTTGGCGTCTTTCTTCCTGCGAAAGGATCCAAACTTTACAGGGCCAAGTTCAAGCTCTGGTCTCGAGATCCAAAGCCCCAGCCAGGATGGTTCTACAAGTTTTAGGTTCAATGTCTGCCACGGTTCTTTTAGTTCCTCTGGCAAGATTGCACATGAGGATTCTTCAGTGGCTATTGTCAACTCAATGGTCCTTTCAGGATCTTCCCTCAATCATCACATCATGATTACGGAAACATGCAAACGGGACCTTCGCTGGTGGCTTCAGACATCCAATCTAAATCAAGGAAGCCCTTTGTTATTCCCTCTCCAGTGGTTACCCTGACGACAGATGCCTCCCAGATAGGGTGGGGGCATTGTCTGGGCAGGTTAGTTCAGGGCTCCTGGCTTCCAGACGAAGCTCTTCTCCACATCAATGTGTTGGAGATGAGGGCTGTACTTCTATCCCTACAGGCCTTACACAAGTTTCTTCCTCAGGGCATCATCGCCATCCACACAGACAACATGTCGGTGGTCTGGTATCTGAACAAACAAGGAGGGACCAGATCTTACCCCTTTGCAGAGAGGCCATGAGGGTGTGGGAATGGGCTGTAGCTACCAACCGCTTCTTGGTAGCGACCCACATTCCGGGGAAATCAAATATATTGGCAGACAAATTGAGCAGGACAATTCTCTCTCCTCACGAGTGGTCCCTAAACGAAACAGTAGCAGCTCAGGTTTTCAGGAGATGGGGAATGCCGTGCTGCGATCTTTTTGCAACACCACTGAACACGAAGTGCAAAGGTTCTTCTCCTTGACCCCACATCAATAGGATCAGCTATGGATGCTCTAGCACAACCTTGGCCAACAGGGCTACTTTATGCCTTTCCTCCGATACCACTTCTCTCCAAAGTCATTCAAAAAGCTTCTCAATTGGGGTCCACAATGATACTGATTGCTCCATTCTGGCCTCGTCAGGTATGGTATCCCTACCTGAAGAAACATGCGTGGACGATCCTTGGGCGTTAGATCTAACTCCGGATCTGCTAATCCATCAGTCGGGACAACAGCATCAGTCCCTACGCTCCTTGAAGTTGACAGCCTGGCTCCTCCACTTCCGACTTTAGTCAGAAGTCACACATTAGATCCGAAGTTATTCACATTTTATCTTCAGCCCACAAACCCACCACTAACAAATTGTACCTCAGTAAGTGGAAGAGGTTTGCTATCTGGAAGCTCAACTCAGGGCTTAGACCCTATCACTGCTCCGATCCCGAAGTTTTGAAATTTTTAACATCCCTGTTTAATCAAGGATCTTCTGTCTCTACTATTAAAGTACAACTGGCGGCTATCTCTAAATTCCACGAATCTATGGATCCTCCATTGATGAGCAGCAGATTATGCAAGACTTTTATTAAAGGTGCGGCCTGTTAAGACCCCAGTTTTTCATCCTGCCTCCGTGGGATCTTGATTTGGTGCTTCGTGCATTAACATCTTCCCCTTTCGAACCTGCTGCTACATGTGAGTTAAAATATCTGTCTTGGAAAACTGCCTTCTTAGTTGCAATTACTTCTGCAAGAAGAGTCTCAGAGCTTCAAGCCCTATCTATTAAACCCCGTACTTGATTTTCCACAAGGATAGAGTATCACTTAGGCCTAATCCATCCTTTGTCCCAAAGGTCTGTTCTAATCTCTGTCTTCAACAATCTCTAGAGCTACCAGTTTTCTTCCCAAAATTTTCCAATGACGCAGAATACACTCTCCATAAATTGGATGTTCACAGGCAATTGCGATTCTATTTAGACAGGACTCAACAATTTCGTAAGTCAGACCAATTGTTTGTGTCCTTCTCAGACAATAAATTGGGTAAAACCATTACAAAAGCTACTATCTCCAAATGGATTAGAGATTGTATAACTCAGGCTTATTCTTCTTCGAATAAGCAACTTACAACATCTATCAAAGCTCACTCTACCAGAGCTATGGCAACTTCTATAGCCTTTCATTCCAAACTTGCTATATCGGAGATTTGTGCTGCGGCTACTTGGTCAAATCCGCACACTTTCATTTCCCATTATAAATTGGATGTGGCATCTAAAGGGCGAGCATCATTTGGTTCCACGGTACTCAGGAGTGTTTTCCAGTGAGCCACCCAGGATTCAGGTGCTAGGACGCTGTCCCATCAGTCAGAATGTAGGAGATAGGATCACATAACATCTTTTAGTTATGTACTCACCATAACTTCAGATGTTTGGGATCCATCTCGCACATTCCTAATACCCACCCTCCTTCCCCCTGCCTTGGAGATCAGAAGAGATTGAACGGTTTTGAGTTCTACTGTTTTTTATCTTGTTTCATCTGACGATGTTATATAAGCAGCGTGTGTGTCTGTGTATGTATGCGGACAAACTAGATCTGGGGGACTGGTAGTGGTGCATCCTGGGATATAGTAAGCTCAGCCAATAAGAGACTTCGCTCTTTGGCATAAGCGTGCCGAGTCGGAGCCGAGGGATCGGCTCCGAACCCATCAGTCAGAATGTAGGCGAGATGGATCCCAAACATCTGAAGTTATGGTGAGTACATAACTAAAAGTTTTGCAGTAGAGTATTTCCGTGCTCTAAATGATAGTGCAGAAGATGTACCAGTATCTTGCAGTAGAGCATTTCCATGCTCTAACTAATAGTGTAGAAGATACACCAGTGCCTTGCAGTAGAGTATTTCCATTTTCTGTTTAAATAACAGTGCAGAAGATACAGCAATATCTCACAGTAGGTTCATAGGAGGTTACTAGGTTATTAGCCCTAGAGCACGTACAAGCCTAGCCATGTTAATTCTCAAGTTACCCCAATTGTCCTTGTTTAGCTGGACATAATTAGCAGAGTGAGTCTATGATGTTAATCCTGACTGCCCTAATTGTTCTTGTTAGATGGGCATAATTTGCAGGGTGAGCCTATGATCAACACTGATTACCCCTGTCCATGAGGGACATGGGTGCCACCCCCAGGGTGAATTTGCAGTTTCCCATGCATTTGTCTAGGTTATGCTTGAATATGGTCAGTGAGGAGCTCTGCTTCACGTGAATTGTAAGTTTGTTCCACAGGAATGGCAGTCTCTGGGAGATATATCTGTCTCTCCAGCATGTTCTGTTAATGTCACTGGCTGGGTTAAGATCCCTAGAGTGAGTGGCTCCTGTGCCATTTGACTTGCGGATGTGCAGCATTTCCATCAGGGCAAGGTCTGAGACTGCCCTGTAGGCCAGGCACAAGTCATCTCTCGGCAGCTTATATGATACAGAGTACAATGATAGGGCTTTCAGTCTGTCCACATAAGTCACAGTTTGGAGGCCCTGTATTTTCTTGGCGAGAAACCTCTGTGGTCTCTCCAGCTGCTGCAGGTGTCTCATGAGGTACATGCAAAAGGGAACATTGTACTCTATTAATGGTCTGATGAGGATTGAGTACAGTGGAGTTATTACATCCTTAGACTTGGATGCAATGCCTTTACTTATGAGATGCGCAATGTAGAAGGCTTTCCTTACCACTGTAGAAGCTTGGTAGTTGAAGTTCAAATTGCTATTTACCTCTGTTCCCAGATCTTGCACCACTGAGTTTGAACTTAGTGGGGGGGGGGGGTGCTGTCAATACTGTAATTAGCAGGGAGTTCCGATTTTCCAAAGGGGTAATAATGCACTTCTTTGCATTTAGTTTTAGACTGTGGCTTTGGCACCAATTATTTATCTGTGTTAGCCCCTCCTGCAATATGTTATCATCATTAGGGGACTCAATGAATGCACCCAATTTACAATCATCAGCAAACATTGTAAGCCAAAAGCTGTCTGCTTTATCCTGGACTTCCGAGAAATGGACTCCAAACAGTAGTGTATTTCTATGGTCTCTTTCAATATATTTCATTAGAGTATTTCTGTGCTCTGTTTAATGTTAAGTATGAATCTGTATGATTGACACTCCAAATGCTCAGTGATTTTTCATGATGTTCTTGTCCGTTTTCCATGGCTTCTTAGCTTTTCCTTTAGCTTGTACATAAGCACAACTAAACACAGCATGCTGAAATTCTCATTTGTCTAAAAATCTTGACTTCCATATGTTCATAGTGTGAATCATTGTCTAATACAAGCATATCTGAAATAGTATGCCTTGAAAATGTAGCATTCAGTGCATTGATCACACCTTGTTCATAGTATTTTTTCATTTTTTAACTCCTGGAGACTTCAAATAATTGCCAGGAGCAGTCAGATATTATATAGTGTATTGATAGTGAAATGAATCTATTCTAATCTTGTTGCATAGTACACCCAGAAATGAATAAAATACAGAACCAGTTGCTACACGATGGTGCAGCTCTCAATATCAAGGATTTTGTAGTGTGATGTGGTCCATCACTATTAGTTAAATATTATGACCCGCACAGCATTAGTATTGTGTAAAGAGAGCTGCACAGTAAATTAGTGCATACGTGTTACCAGGTGCAGTCATGCTGCTGAACTGTTGAGAAGGGGGCAACACTATGATCAGTCATGTGATGAACGTGACAGGAATAGTAAGGTGGTATGCCCAACGCACCCATTGAAGCACCTCAGCCTAGTACAGAGGGACAGCACAGCAAAGTGTCAACAGAGTTCATATATATGGGGAGGAAAGGAGGTGATAGTAAAGGTATAAAAAGGGAAAGAGCAAATAGGTGAGCACAGTTAAAGATAACCATATGGAGTGGTAAGTGAGCACAGAATGTTATTTGGGTAACCGTATGGAGTGATGGGTGAGTGCAGAATGGTATTTGGGTAACCATATAGAATTACAGGTGAGCACAGAATGATGTTTGGGTAACCGTATGGAGTGATGGGTGAGTGCAGAATGGTATTTGGGTAACCATATGGAGTTACAGGTGAGCACAGAATGATATTTGGGTAACCGTATGGAGTGATGGGTGAGTGCAGAATGGTATTTGGGTAACCATATGGAGTTACAAGTGAGCACAGAATGATATTTGGGTAACCATATGGAGTGATGGGTGAGTGCAGAATGGTATTTGGGTAACCATATGGAGTTACAGGTGAGCACAGAATGATATTTGGGTAACCATATGGAGTGAAGGGTGAGTGCAGAATGGTATTTGGGTAATCATATGGAGTTACAGGTGAGCACAGAATGATATTTGGGTAACCGTATAGAGTGATGGGTGAGTGCAGAATGGTATTTGGGTAACCATATGGAGTTACAGGTGAGCACAGAATGATATTTGGGTAACCGTATGGAGTGATGGGTGAGTGCAGAATGGTATTTGGGTAACCATATGGAGTTACAGGTGAGCACAGAATAATATTTGGGTAACCATATGGAGTGATGGGTGAGTGCAGAATGGTATTTGGGTAACCGTATAGAGTGATGGGTGAGTGCAGAATGTTACTTGGGTAACCATATGGAGTTACAGGTGAGCACAGAATGATATTTGGGTAACTGTATGGAGTGATGGGTGAGTGCAGAATGGTATTTGGGTAACCATATGGAGTTACAGGTGAGCACAGAATGATATTTGGGTAACCGTATGGAGTGATGGGTGAGTGCAGAATGGTATTTGGGTAACTATATGGAGTTACAGGTGAGCACAGAATGATATTTGGGTAACCGTATGGAGTGATGGGCGAGTACAGAATGGTATTTGGGTAACCGTATGGAGTGATGGGTGAGTGCAGAATGATATTTGGGTAATCATATGGAGTGATGGGTGAGTGCAGAATGGTATTTGGGTAACCATATGGAGTGATGGGTGAGTGCAGAATGGTATTTGGGTAACCGTTTTGAGTGATGGTTGAGTGCAGAATGGTATTTGGGTAACCGTATGGAGTGATGGGTGAGTGCAAAATGGTATTTAGGTAACCGTATGGAGTAATGGGTGAGTGCAGAATGGTATTTGGGTAACCGTATGGAGTGTTGGGTGAGTGCAGAATGGTATTTGGGTAACCATATGGAGTTACAGGTGAGCACAGAATGATGTTTGGGTAACCGTATGGAGTGATGGGTGAGTGCAGAATGGTATTTGGGTAACCGTATGGAGTGATGGGTGAGTGCAGAATGGTATTTGGGTAACCATATGGAGTTACAGGTGAGCACAGAATGATATATGGGTAACTGTATGGAGTGATGGGTGAGTGCAGAATGGTATTTGGGTAACCATATGGAGTTACAGGTGAGCACAGAATGATATTTGGGTAACCGTATGGAGTGATGGGTGAGTGCAGAATGGTATTTGGGTAAATATATGGAGTTACAGGTGAGTACAGAATGATATTTGGGTAACCATATGGAGTTATGGATGAGTGCAGAATGGTATTTGGGTAACCATATGGAGTTACAGGTGAGCACAGAATGGTATTTGGGTAACCATATGGAGTTACAGGTGAGCACAGAATGGTATTTGGGTAACCATATGGAGTGATGGGTGAGTGCAGAATGGTATTTGGGTAACCGTATGGAGTGATGGGTGAGTGCAGAATGGTATTTGGGTAACCGTATGGAGTGATGGGTGAGTGCAGAATGGTATTTGAGTAACCATATGGAGTTACAGGTGAGCACAGAATGATGTTTGGGTAACTGTATGGAGTGATGGGTGAGTGCAGAATGGTATTTGGGTAACCATATGGAGTTACAGGTGAGCACAGAATGATATTTGGGTAACCGTATGGAGTGATGGGTGAGTGCAGAAAGGTATTTGGGTAACCATATGGAGTTACAGGTGAGCACAGAATGATATTTGGGTAACCGTATGGAGTGATGGGTGAGTGCAGAATGGTATTTGGGTAAATATATGGAGTTACAGGTGAGCACAGAATGATATTTGGGTAACCGTATGGAGTTATGGATGAGTGCAGAATGGTATTTGGGTAACCATATGGAGTTACAGGTGAGCACAGAATGGTATTTGGGTAACCATATGGAGTTACAGGTGAGCACAGAATGGTATTTGGGTAACCATATGGAGTGATGGGTGAGTGCAGAATGGTATTTGCGTAACCGTATGGAGTGATGGGTGAGTGCAGAATGGTATTTGGGTAACCGTATGGAGTGATGGGTGAGTGCAGAATGGTATTTGAGTAACCATATGGAGTTACAGGTGAGCACAGAATGATGTTTGGGTAACCGTATGGAGTGATGGGTGAGTGCAGAATGGTATTTGGGTAACTGTATGGAGTGATGGGTGAGTGCAGAATGATATTTGGGTAACCGTATGGAGTGATGGGTGTGTGCAGAATGGTATTTGGGTAACCGTATGGAGTGATGGGTGAGTGCAGAATGATATTTGGGTAACCGTATGGAGTGCTGGGTGAGAGCAGAATGGTATTTGCGTAACCGTATGGAGTGATGGGTGAGTGCAGAATGGTATTTGGGTAACCGTATGGAGTGATGGGTGAGCACAGAATGATATTTGGGTAACCGTATGGAGTGATGGGTGAGTGCAGAGTGGTATTTGGGTAACCGTAGGGAGTGATGGGTGAGTGCAGAATGGTATTTGCATAACCATATGGAGTTGCAGGTGAGCACAGAATGATATTTGGGTAACCATATGGAGTGATGGGTGAGTGCAGAATGATATTTGGGTAACCGTATGGAGTGATGGGTGAATGCAGAATGGTATTTTTGTGGCACGGTTCCCCATTTTATTTATTTGAAAAGGAATGGTGGATGGGGAAGTGTAACAAGGAGCTTATCTGGGATAGATAGAGGGCATATGAAAGTAAGTGAGGCAGAAAAACATAAAGAGCAGACAGACAGTGAAATATAGATAGACAGGGGTAGTACTGATCTGTAATGAGAGGAAAGTAGTAGAGGGATCCAAGCATAGAGAGGGACGGCAACTGGTGATAGGAGGACTGGACTGTAAGCAGGGTATAGGCAGTGACTCATAAGGAAAACAAACATCAGAATGGAGATAAGTTCGGGAACAATGGGCCAATATGACCAGCCCAGAGGTGATCCCAGCCAGTTAACAGTCACGGTCATGGATGATGTACAAGGATGAGAAAAAAATCAAAGGAGAAAGAAATAAAACACATTAGGACACATGTATGTTACAGATACTACTGCAGTTTCACAGTGCAGTCATAGAAATAGTATGCATATCACACTACCAGGAAAAGCCCACTCTCCCTAACTTGCGCCTCCCACTTGCAAAGCGGGTTAGTACGACACTTCCACAGGTCACTATAGTGATACCTCACTGCTCAAAGAATGGGTTATGCTACTTGCTTTACTCAACGACATAGCAAGCTGGTACCATGCATGCACTTTATATAATGGGAAATCATATTATCCCAGCAAGTGCTCCTGAAAATCCTCGTACAAAAATATTGAAATATTCTGCTGTCCTGCTCACATAGGCAGGAGCTCTGCTAATACCAGAGCCTGAAGAGGTCATGTCTATTTTATCAGTCTTCATAAGGGAACATCACATGACATGCATCTTTAGGTGACAGCAATGCACTGTTGAATGTATCACTAGTGTATAGTTTCATTGATATGGGCTTTGCAGGCCATGTGCATGAGTGTTTGGACATGATAGCACAAGGTATTATGGTAGCAATTCAAAAAGTCACACTAAATTCCCTCATTACCATGACTGCTGTTTGATAAGGCCTTGGCTTGCCATAAATAAAAGCACAGTTGCCATACTGCAGAAGGCTGCATGAAGATGAGAAAGTCAGAAAAAGGAAATTACTGGAGAATGCATTGAACTTTGATGTAGGCCTAGTGAAGGAATACAAGATGCCTGACAATGTAACTCTGCACTGTGATGGGTCTGCATGGTAAATGGCAACAAAACGCAGAGAGAGGAACAGAAGATGGGAGCTTTTGACATCATAGATTCTGTGTATTAGTGGGTTTTTTTTTGTTTTGCATTTCCCTTACATTTGTCTTACAGTAATGTTACACAGAGTGTGCTATGTCAGTTAACAGCATCTGTCTTTTTATGAGGGCTGTTCTTGTAAGATACACTAAAAAGTATGATCAGTATAGTGTCAAGACATTGTAGAAGTTAGTTAAACACATTACTTTGCAAGCTGTGTACACAGTTGCTGTACACAGTTTATATTTCATGTTATACTTGGTTCCCTTTACATTTTTTACATGTATTTTCAAGTCTGAATGCTTGCAAGATGTTATGGGCTACGCGTCAGAATTTTCAAGAAAGGCTGAGAGAATTGTTTAAATATAATTTGTTTTCAGCTTCCATGCAGACCTCTCAATTGTCTCTGTTTTGGAGGAATGTCCTTATTTTCAGGCCTGATTTACCCTGCACATGATGTACCTTTTTTTTGGAAGTATATCCTTATTTTCAGACTTGATTTACCCCTTTATACAATTTTCTGAGTCTTCATCTCACATGATTTTTGAAGCTGTCTAATGTACATAGAAAACCACATTACATGACCAACATACTAATGGCGACAGTAATTTAAAGAAAGAGGACACACACACACATATTACATATTCCTTTTCCAGAAGCAAAAAAAAAGTGTTACTTTTTGTGATACAATCTTGCAATACAATTCATTAAGGTCTACAGATTTTACACTGTCTCTTTGATAATGTGTTTATATTTTCCCGTCAGTTTTGGCACTCATTGTTTTTTAAACGTGTTTCTCAGTAGTGTCTTACATTCCTACTGGAATAGTTATGTGCCATTTGATATTCAAATCATATATGAATTACATTCCAGAGTTTTGGCTGGCTGTACATACATTTAGATCTTTACCTATTTTCAGCAGCTTTAGTTTGAATGGCATGTTCTTGTCAACTTACTGTGTAGGTATAGAAATCAATCCTTTTTCAGAAGGTGTCATTTAAATGGAGGAAAAAACTTAAAGGAAGAAAAATTTTCTCAGCGGAATGAGCTGTTGCCAGTTGTCTGACACAGGTGTATTAAAATCTACTCCGTAAACATCTTGCAGCTGTCACAATATAGCACCATCCATCTAAAATCAAAAGTATTGTTTTTCTATAAATTATTCTCTCAGTCTTAGCAAACGTGTTATTATTATAATTCATTTCCTTTTGTCAACCAAAAGGTACACAAACACTATTTCTCAGCAAAAAGTAACTATTGGAGTCTTTGTTATTAGCCGAACACATAGAAGTTTACACATAGCCCATTAACCAGTTGGGTCAATCTTTGTCCCCTCATAGTGGAAGCATTCTCTTCCAACTTATTGTGGGCATTCATTTGAGGGCCCTATATTGATTAACAAAAATAATTGCAGTTAGTTTTCTATTTGGTATTGGATTCCCGAAGCGCAGTCACAAAAACCTGCTAATAACTTTGACATAACTTTTTATTGTTGAAATTGTGTTGTGTCAAAGTCTTGTTTTTCATTCTTATCCAGTTTTCTTGCTCCAGATAATTCCAACAATGATTTTCATCTCAGCCTAGGTGTGACATATGAGCCTGCATTTTTAATGTGATAACTGACATAGGATAAAGTGTTTTTTTGTTTTTGTTTTTTTTTTTTACAAAATGTTCACTTAAGCTAAGCTAAAAAGATGGACATATAATTAAGTAGCCAAAGCAGCATACATCAGTGGCCTTTGATTTCATGCTATTTAGCTGTCTCTACCTACAGTAAATGGTTGTGGGCATGGTGTGCATAGGTAGCACCCTCTTTTAGGATTTTATCTACTCTGTCTATAAAGAAATCACTTAAAACTGATAACATTTAACAGTTAAACATTGGCATTAAAACAAAATACTAACCCTAGTCCCAGGACAGTACTTTATTACAATTATAATATAGACACATTGGTTGGAGTAATGCAATTCTAGAATATTTTAGGAGAAGTTAATGAGAAAGGTATTGGGACAAGAAAACACCTGAAGTATTTGTAATAGCTGTACTTCAGGAAGTAAATTGAGTCATCATCTCATGTATTTCATGTACAGCAGAAACGCCGCTCATGTCAACACAGAAACTTTTTTCCTGATCACTTTTGTTTTAGACTTATTTCTCCTATAAAACTAAAGTATCTGTTAAGCAAACAGGAAGAGGGTTAAGCAGCATATTCTGTGGGAACAGGCTGTACTGATAATACAGAAGTACATACTTAAGCAAATGTGTGTCTTTGCCCATCAGGCCCTCTCACTTATACATTCTTACCTTCTTAATCACCCTTCAAATGAAGGTGTGGGCTTGAGATTTAAGTACTTTGGCATTATTAGCGATGCAGCTCTCAGAAGTATTCACTGATGAAATTTTACTTTGTACTTCCTTCTTTGACTAATTAGCGATGCAGCTCTCAGAAGTTTTCACTGATGAAATTTTACTTTGTACTTCCTTCTTTGACTAATTCACATTACTCGGGTCATACTGTGTACTAGCACTAAGCAAATTGTTAACACCACCCCTTATTAATACCTTTCTTACAGGATAATATTGCACTTCTGGTGAAAGTTGCTTTTTTTGGACCGTTTCCTTCATGAAGGTGCTATAAAGACATAATATTCCATTTCTGGTTTTCTTTTTGGTATCTCTAGAATTGTTTTATGGCATCTTTAGAACTGTCAAAATCTTCTGAAGATTGAAGAGCTTCTGCTCATGCCTCCAAGTACCTCGTCTTCAGTATCAGGGCAATTAAAGCAAAACCACAGCATTAGGTATTTTAGTTATATAATAAAACTAGAGCCACATTAGCAAAACCCAAGTATGGAAAACAATCAGAGGCACATGGTGAATATTGCGCTGAGGTTCATTTAAACGAGAATAACTGATCTTATTTGATTGAACAGTCCACAGTGAATCGGGGAGACTGTGAAATTGTGCTGGTAAAGAAGTAAAGAAATTTCCCTGTAGCCTGTTTTTTTTTTTGTTTGTTTAAAAATTATTTAATTATTTATTTGATTATGTATTTTGCTAAAGCCAACTTCTTCTTTTTCTTTAATTTTTTTTTTAAAGATGACATTGTGTGTTGTAGACATAAGTTTCTTTGTTTACTGGTACTGTTTCTTAGTTCACTTTTTATAAATGGTTCCAAATATTTATACTGAGCTACTATGATTTTAAATTTTCTAATGGCTGTAGTGTACTATGTTTTAGCTTAGACCCAACATCGTCTTATAATTCCTTGTCAAATTTATCTGGGTGGACAACCATACAAGGTGACATGTGTCTTAGAAGCTCCTTTTATTATATGGCACAGAGAGAGAGACAGAGGAAGATGTACTGTGGCTTTTGAAGACCATTTCTAAAACAAGGCTAAATTAGTACCAAACCAACCCAACTGATTTGTATTCGATTATGATGCTTTTCTGTCATTAGTCAGTCCTTTAAACTGACCAGAACCTCTAAGGATTTACATACTTCTTAGATGAGCTGTTCTATATCTACACCTGTGAAAATTTCCTGTCAAGACAGTCTTCTAGTAAAAGCAGACTCCTAAATCAGTCTACTGAACATTACAAGCGTGTCTAATAACCATACTCAAACGTTTCCTCCAGCCTCAATGAGGTTAATATAAGATAGACCAGGGGATATTTTTATTAATTAAATTAATTGATTAATTAGTTTGTTTTCTTGTTTATTTATTTATTTATTTATTTATTTATTCTGTTTGTTTGTTTTTGACTGAGGAAGTCTAACTGGGTAAAGCCCTTTTTCAGCAGTGGCCCGGGAATAAAAGGTCTACAGATAACAAAGCACATAAATTATGACATTTTTACAATGAAAAGGAAGACAAAATAATAAGAAGTAACAAAAATTACCTCAAAGAGATTAAGAAGTAGTAAGAGTTAGAGTAATAAACATTAGTGAGAAATAACATTGGTGGGAAAATGCAAGACTGTCTATCCAATTATGTATGGTTAACCTGAAGGTGGAAATGGTTTTACTCTGCTTGAAGTGTGTTTCAGAAGTGGGGGATTCATTCATATATGAAGCTATTATGCCGATATGCCTTATTGTCTGTTAATGAATATTTAGATTCTTTAATTCAGTACCTTATAAACCTTTTATTCCATGAATAAAAAGGAGGTCATGGAGAATCTATTCTTTCAAGATTAGACACTGATCACTACAGATAAGTCTATTTGATACTAAGTACAAGGAAATAGGTGCCAGTTTATCCAAATAACTGCAGGTCTTGAAGGCATTAATCTTTTTAGTTTGGAATGTCTGACGTCTCGCAAGTTGAGTGATATGTTGCTAGAAATTAAAAGCACTACACCCTCACTCCCCACTGGCCCTGGTTTTCAATTATTAAGGAATTCCCAATATTATTCTAGCATGTCCAAAGGTCAGTTGTCAATCTCCTCTCCAGTCCAGCTGGTGAATCTGGGAATCTTGAGGCAATGTTACAACTGCCTCATGTACACAGACAACCCTCTCCTCCTCCCAACAAATTCCAACACATGTGAGAGATGCAACCATATAGCCAAACTGGAGGCTAAGCTCTCTCAACTCAGTACTGGCATAACCAGTCAGGAGGAGAAGGAAACCATACTCACTACAATTCCAGTCTCACATAGACCTACCACGACAGCAAACCAAACACATAATCACACAAAAACATACTGGAGGCTCTAAATAAAGATCTGCCAAGCAGCAGAGACCTCCAAAGCAGACACCCAAGCAGCCGCTACCCCAAAACAAAACACGTGCAACACATATCTCACAAAGCCAGTGTGCCAAACAGTCACAGCCCTTAAGACTAAACAACACACCTGATACACTTGTAATAGGTGACTCTATCGTCAGGCACACTGACGTCCCGCTCACCAGGCTGAACAAGGAGAGGGTCACGGTGAGCAGCCTGTCGGGTGCTAGGATCCGCCACATAACACAAGCACTCAGGTCACTACAAGGCAAGTACAAATATGACTCAGTCATTGTCCATGCTGGTGTGAATGACCTGAGACGTACCTCCCTGGACTACATGAAAAGAGACATAAAGGAGCTCTCTGAGCATGTAGCCCAGGCCGGTATGACCCTGACCTTGAGTAGCATCTTACCCTCACCAAGAATGATGCCACAATATGAAGACAAGATGATCAATTTCAACAATTGGCTTAAGTACTGGTGTCATTCAAAGGGGATCCAATGCCTGTCAGCTTGGGATGATATGCTCGACAAGCCACGATGCTTCACTAGGGACGGCTTGCACCTGTCACCCCTGGGCTTTCGGATATTGACAAAGGCTCTTGCTATCCCCATAGTGCCATTTTTAGGCAAGGCTCAAAAGACAAACCCACCTCCATAGGTATCACAAGGGATAAGAAACTAAGAGTAATGCTACTCAACGCCAGAAGTCTAAACCTCAAGATGCACGACTCGAAACTCTCCTTAGCATGGAGAACATTGATATCTGTGCAGTAACAGAAACCTGGTTCAGGGCTCCCGAGAGCACCCCAGCACTACCAGGTTATACCTCATACCATGCTTTTCGCCCCAAAACTTGGACCGAACCACAAAAGGAGGGGGGGAGTATCGATATTCATCAAAGATACCCACACCTCCAGGTTGGTGGCAAAGCACGAAGCATCAGAGACTATCCATGTGCAACTAACAGTGGGTAAAACTGCCTTCCAGTTTATAGCCTGCTACAGACCACCCTCCCAAACCCAGGAACCCCACTCGGCCTTCCTGAGAACACTGGAAAATATGAAGGTCTCTCCAAACACCATTATATTGGGCGACTTCAACTACCCAAACATAGACTGGGAGCATTACTCTAGCTCCAACACCCTAGCCCAAAGGTTCCTAGAATTTATAAACTCAAAAGCTATGGAACAACTTGTTACCACTCCCACAAGAGGGGAAAACATACTGGACCTGATCATCACCAACATGGGGACTCTATGCTCCAGACCAGAAGTGTATCCCTCACTGGTAAGATCAGACCATAAACTAATCTCACTGGATATTCACATCCCGACCCCACCCCCTGCCCAGAAAACCACAGTGAAAAACTTCTCTAAAGCAAATTTTACACTCCTCAAAACTGAGGTGGAATCCTTCAAAGCCCCGGGCCTGTGGAAAATACGCCCAGACCGCAGAATCCTTTATAAACGCATTCTATGAACACCTTCAGGAATGCATGGATCATGCGATCCCAAATAAAACCAAGACCCAATCCTCCAAAGGCAGACGTCCTGTCTGGTGGACCCCAGCCATAAACAAACTATACAATAGAAGGAGGAAGCTACTAAATGATAAAGCAAAATCCCAAAAAGGGAAGGCATCACTGATCAGTATTAGCAAAAACTACGGGCACACATAAAATTGTCTAAGGCCAGCTTCGAGAGAAAAATTGCACAGGACACTAAGGATAATCACAAGGCTTTCTTTAGTTATGTTAGGAACCTGGGTGGTAATTCCCAGATATGCTCAGAATTAGTCCAAAATGACAAAAATACACCAAACCCACAGACATTGCCAACATCCTAGCTGACAGGTTCAGCGCAAACTTCTCCCCCCCCCTCCCCACCAAAAGGGCAAATATCTATCCCAGCAGAGTGCTGCCCCCCTGACATCTCAGATGCTCAGGTAAGAGCCGCCCTCTCCAAAGCAAAAACACAGCATCAATGGGACCAGATGGTGTCCCGGGCTATGTCCTACATGAACTCAAAGAAGAGCTAAACCCAAACATAAAACTACTGTTCAATCTCAGCCTTACTACAGGATATGTGCCCAAAGAGTGGCGTACAGCAACAGTGGTCCCTCTCCATAAAGGTGGTGCCTCAACGGATCCTGGAAACTATCGCCCCATAAGCCTGACTAGCTTGGTCTGCAAAGCTATGGAAAGGATCATCATGGACCTCATAAATAAAGATATTGGGGACCTACAAACACTGGATCCTACCCAGTTCGGCTTTGTTAAGGGCAGATCCTGCCTCTTAAACCTGGTTGATTTCTTTGAAACAGTCACCAACGCCATTGACGAGGGGAAGGTGGTCCACACAGCCTACCTGGACCTCGCAAAAGCCTTCGATACAATACCCCACTCGGGCATTATAGATAAGCTCACCAGCTTAAATATAAACCCCTATGTCACTAGATGGATTGCAAACTGGCTCAAGGACAGAACCCACATGGTTAGAATTGCTGGAGCCATGTCAGACTCCAAACCACTTACAAGTGGTGTCCCACAAGGCTCAGTCCTGGGACCTCTCTTGTTCGATATATATTTCTCGGAGGTACAGGCCAACACGGAAGGACTGTGGCTGACCAAGTTCGCAGATGACTGCAAACTGGGTGCCATAATCGACTCTCCAGCCGACACAAGCATCCTCCAAAAGGGCCTCATAGAAACAGACAACTGGTGCCAGTGCCATGGCCTCAATCTAAATGCCAAAAAGTGTATAGTCATCCCCTTTGGCAAAAACAAAGTGCCCACAAATTACCACATAGGTGGAAATCCATTAAGTACAGAAGAAGTAATTAGGGACCTGGGGACCCAAGTTGATAGCAATCTCTCATTTGACAACCACGTGGCCAAAGTGGTTAGAAAAACATTTTATATAGCCCACCTAATCATGAAGGGATTCACATCTAGATCAGGGAGGTCATCGTGCCTCTTTACTCATCCCTCATCAGGCCCATAATTGAGTACAATGTCCCTTTGGGATGTACCTTACCAGACACCTGCAGCAACTGGAAAGACCCCAAAAGTACCTCACCAAGAGGATCAAAGGGCTCAAACAGATGCCATATGCTGCCCGGTTAAAGAAGCTCCAGCTCTACTCAGTGGCATACCGCCTGTTCAGAGGCGATCTGTGCCTGACGATAAAGCCATGTCCAACCCGAATTAATGGACATGCTGCACCTCAGAAAATCCAAATCCCATCGAGCTACGCGCTCGAGAGACTTGAACCTCAGCACTGAAATAAACAGGACATGCTGGAGGGACAGATTCATAACCCAGAGGCTCCCTTCACTCTGGAATAAAATCCCAGTCCAGGTTAGGCAGAGTCCCTCATTGACTCTCTTCAAGAGGAATCTTGATGAGTGGATGGGAGATCGTAGGTTTACCCCAGGTATCACTTCTGTGTCACTGTTAGATAGAGGCACAGTATACTAACCTCGAAAAGGGCATAGCAAAATAAATTTAAAATGGGTGGCGAAAGCCAAACACATTCTGGCTAGGCTTATAAATGCCCTAGGGCAGATAGCCTAGTATGAACCTATGAACCTATGAACCTATGAAATACATGCGAAAAGGGGTATTAGATTCAATAATGTGTCTGATAAGAGATGTGTAAAGGGGAATTAAGACCACTTTGACTCTGGAGAAGATGCCTTTTGAAAAATGGGCATAATAGTTTCTTGAGACTGTGCATACCTCTGAACCTCTTAGAGCAGGAAATCTGGACAAAGCCATAAATAAAAGTGGGACAAAACCCCCAAAATAGGGATGATTTTTAAATATTGCTCTCACAAACTTAGAAAGTTGACAGAATAACAGGTTTTGTATTAGCATGAATTTTCTGAAGGGTATAAAGTCTGAAACTCAAATATCTGTCATTATTTTCTGACTTCAGTCTTAAATGATTTGCCACTAATTTGCCAGAAAACCACAATTATATGAAAAACAGACCAAAAATATGAGACAAAAATCTGGACATTCTGTGAAAATTTGTACAGTTGAGAAGTATGGGTCTGTGGATTGGTCACCCTTGGATAATAGCATCACAGGAGGTGTTTTCTAGATTTGAAGACTGTAACCAGAGCTGATACTAAGATTAAAGAGGTGAAGCAGGGGTTCAGACACTCTATACTGATGATCAGGCAATCTAGTATGTTATCAGGGCCCATGAATGAGTTGATATTAGCTTCTGAGAGGCTGGGAGGACTTATTCCATACTAATTATAATGGGTAGCTGGGACTGCGGAAGTTGTGAAACAGTTATATCTGTGTGTTAAGTAAAATTTTCATCAAATGCGTCCACTATAGTTTTTGTTATTTCCCTGGGATCAGAGCAGCCAGTATTTTTGTGGACTAGCACCATACTCTGTTGGATGTTAGCTCCTAACATCCTTACATAGTTGAAGAAAGATAATAATAGTAATTTTTGGTTTCAGTGGACATTATAAGTTCATTTACTAGCTTTGAGTTTCTTAATAGTACCCTTCAGCTCCTTTCTAGTTTGCATAATTCTTAATGGGGGTAGAATAGGACCCCTTATAGGCAATAAGTAATTTCTGTCTCTTGTTATGCAGTTTATTTATACGGATATTCTACCATATGGTCTATTTGTAAATCTCATATTATATTTGGTGAAGATGAGAAGTGCCTTACCAATACAACTATTTAAGTGGGAGGTGAAGTCAGAGGCACAGGTGGTGGCTTTAACAATGGTGTTCATCAGAGGAGGATTGTACTGCCATTTATTTAGGTCATCTCTAACTGAAGAAGGTTTGCTTTTGTGCAGTCCCTAAACACAGAGGTATTTGCAGGGAAAGTATCATCAGTTTTAAAGGGCAAGTTCACTGACTTATGGTTTGATTTAACAATGGAAAATGATACATATGGAACAGTACAAGAAGGGGCCAGATTTACATGACACGATGACATGACATAGGTATCACAAGGGATAAGAAAGAGTAATGCTACTCAGCGCCAGAAGTCTAAACCTCAAGATGCACGCACTCGAAACTCTCCTTAGCATGGAGAACATCGATATCTGTGCAGTAACAGAAACCTGGTTCAAGGCTCCCAAGAGCACCCCAACACTACCAGGTTATACCTCATACCATGCTTTTCGGCCCCAAAACTTGGACTGAACCACAAAAGGAGGGGGAGTATCAATATTCGTCAAAGATACCCATACCTCCAGGTTGGTGGCACAGCAAGAAGCATCAGAGACTGTCCATGTGCAACTAACAGTGGGTAAAACTGCCTTCCAGTTTATAGCCTGCTACAGACCACCCTCCCAAACCCAGGAACCCCACTCGGCCTTCCTGAGAACACTGGAAAATATGAAGGTCTCTCCAAACACCATTATATTGGGCAACTTCAACTACCCAAACATAGACTGGGAGCATTACTCTAGCTCCAACACCCTAGCCCAAAGGTTCCTAGAATTTATAAACTCAAATGCTATGGAACAACTTGTTACCACTCCCACAAGAGGGGAAAACATACTGGACCTGATCATCACTAACATGGGGACTCTATGCTCCAGACCAGAAGTGTATCCCTCACTGGTAAGATCAGACCATAAACTAATCTCACTGGATATTCACATCCCGACTCCACCCCCTGCCCTGAAAACCACAGTGAAAAACTTCTCTAAAGCAAATTTCACACTCCTCAAAACCGAGGTGGAATCCTTCAAAACCCCAGGCCTGTGGAAAATATGGCCCAGACCACAGAATCCTTTATAAACACATTCTATGAACACCTTCAGGAATGCATGGATCATGCAATAGACCCAATCCTCCAAAGGCAGACGTCCTGTCTGGTGGACCCCAGCCATAAACAAACTATACAATAGAAGGAGGAAGCTACTACATGATAGAGCAAATTCCCAAAAAGGGAAGGCATCTCTGATCAGTATTAGCAAAAAACTACAGGCACTCATAAAATCGTCTAAGGCCAGCTTCGAGAGAAAAATTGCACAGGACACTAAGGATAATCACAAGGTTTTCTTTAGTTATGCTAGGAACCTGGGTGTGGATTCCCAGATATGCTCAGAATTAGTCCAAAATGACAAAAAATACACCAAACCCACAGACATTGCCAACATCCTAGCTGACAGGTTCAGCGCAAACTTCTCCCACTCTCCCCACCAAAAGGGCAAATATCTATCCCAGCAGAGTGCTGCCCCCCTGACATCTCAGATGCTCAGGTAAGAGCTGCCCTCTCCAAAGCAAAAAACACAGCATCAATGGGACCAGACGGTGTCCCGGGCTGCGTCCTACATGAACTCCAAGAAGAGCTAAACCCAAACATAAAACTACTGTTCAATCTCAGCCTTACTAAAGGATATGTACCCAAAGAGTGGCGTACAGCAACAGTGATCCCTCTCCACAAAGATGGTGCCTCAACGGATCCTGGAAACTATCGCCCCATAAGCCTGACTAGCTTGGTCTGCAAAGCTATGGAAAGGATCATCATGGACCTCATAAATAAAGATATTGGGGTCCTACAGACACTGGATCCTACCCAGTTTGGCTTTGTTAAGGGCAGATCCTGCCTCTTAAACCTGGTTGATTTCTTTGAAACAGTCACCAAGGCCATTGACGAGGGGAAGGTGGTCCACACAGCCTACCTGGACCTCGCAAAAGCCTTCGATACAATACCCCACTCGGGCATTATAGATAAGCTCACCAGCTTAAATATAAACCCCTATGTCACTAGATGGGTTGCAAACTGGCTCAAGGACAGAACCCACATGGTTAGAATTGCTGGAGCCATGTCAGACTCCAAACCAGTTACAAGTGGCATCCCACAAGGCTCAGTCCTGGGACCTCTCTTCTTCGGTATATATTTCTCGGAGGTACAGGCCAACACGGAAGGACTGTGGCTGACCAAATTCGCAGATGACTGCAAACTGGGTGCCATAATTGACTCTCCAGCCGACACAAGCATCCTCCAAAAGGGCCTCATAGAAACAGACAACTGGTGCCAGAGCCATGGCCTCAAGCTAAATGCCAAAAAGTGTATAGTCATCCCCTTTGGCAAAAACAAAGTGCCCACAAATTACCACATAGGTGGTAATCCGTTAAGTACAGAAGGAGTAATTAGGGACCTGGGGACCCAAGTTGATAGCAATCTCTCATTTGGCAATCACGTGGCCAAAGTGGTTAGAAAAACATTTTATATAGCCCACCTAATCATGAAGGGATTCACATCTAGATCAGGGGAGGTCATCGTGCCTCTTTACTCATCCCTGATCAGGCCCATAATTGAGTACAATGCCCCTTTTGGGATGTACCTTACCAGACACCTGCAGCAACTGGAAAGACCCCAAAAGTACCTCGCCAAGAGGATCAAAGGGCTCAAACAGATGCCATATGCTGCCCGGTTAAAGAAACTCCAGCTCTACTCAGTGGCATACTGCCTGCTCAGAGGCGATCTGTGCCTGACATATAAAGCCATGTCCAACCCGGAATTAATGGACATGCTGCACCTCAGAAAATCCAAATCCCATCGAGCTACTCGCTCGAGAGACTTGAACCTCAGCACTGAAATAAATAGGACATGCTGGAGGGACAGATTCATAACCCAGAGGCTCCCTTCACTCTGGAATAAAATCCCAGTCCAGGTTAGGCAGTGTCCCTCATTGACTCTCTTCAAGAGGAATCTTGATGAGTGGATGGGAGATCGTAGGTTTACCTTGGGTATCACTTCTGTGTCACTGTTAGACAGAGGCACAGTATACTAACCTCAAAAAAAGGCATAGCAAAATTAATTTAAAATGGGTGGCGAAAGCCAAACACACTCTGGCTAGGCTTATAAATGCCCTAGGGCAGATAGCCTAGTATGAACCTATGAACCTATGAATGATGAAGAGTACCTGGGCCTCTAATAAGATGGTTAACTGCTTCTTCAAAGGAATTACCACTTATAATGTCAAAAAGTGCTGGATTTACCAAGCATTAGTGGTTGTATAGGTCATCTAGTTTATCAATGGATAGTTTGATAGTTAATTTATACGTTAATAAATCTGACTGACAGTTGTCTTAGTTAAGGTTAACAGTGTGGATTTTAAGAGTCCTTTTAAGCTTCATTCCTGGCTCCAGTCCTTACTTCAGAAAAGTCATTCCCTTCTCTGAAAAAAAACTGCCTTGCAGTCAAGGTTCAATTTGCATGCAATGCACAGCTTCTGAAGTACATCTGTGTATGTTACTGATGTTACTGGATAAACTGTCTACCTAGAAGGGCCATTTAAACAGTTAGTCCTGAGCAAAGTTTGATGGTTAAGACCAATAGAAGTGCCACTTGTTATGACTGCCAAAATGTGAAAAACTCTGTAATTCGGCTCAGTGACATACTTGGCATGCTAAGTAAAGGGTATTTTTAGTAATATCACTAGTAGTAAGTGTACTTAATTTTAGATTAATTTAATTTCTTTTTCTGAGCATTGAATGCATTGGTCACTGCTGTTTAGTAAGGCAGTTGTATACTTTCCATTCAGCAAAATGACAGATAAGTAAGTTTCTATCACCACAGCACATAATATTTGTTATTTTCTCACCTAAGAACCATTTCCTAGTACTAAGCCTTTTCTCCAACAGGCATATTTTGGAGAAGATACAGCTTTCATGGGAACATGCCATGACATCACATGCAGGCTGTAGGAGGGAGCACCAATGCTGTCTAATTTGACCCATGAAACTAAGAAACCATTACAGTAAATGCATACATACATACATACATACATAAATAAATAAATAAATAAATAAGCATGTAAAATTAAAAATTCTTTAGATGTACTCATGCATTATTCAGCAAGGTAGGTATAAATGCGGTCCAGAAGTGGTGACAGGGTGATGGCTGTCATTTTGAAAAATCAAGTGACATATTGAGAGTATTCATGTATCCATTTTATTTTACTTCACTGGGCAGTCTATAGCAGGTGATAGATGAAAAGGCATGCAAACAGTATAAAAACAAGACAATTTTCTGGAAGATAGCAGTCACAGTAGCCAAAAAGCATGTTTCATTATCAAGCAAAATCTCATGGGTAAGGAAAAAAACTGCCCAGCCAAGCTTCATGACAGTTAGAAACACCAGTATTAATCTCAATTTTTATCATAATCTGTCTTTCACGTTTCTCATTCTCATCTAAGTGTTTGTGCAAACATACACCATAAATTTCGTAATGAAATGAACTGCATTTTTGCATCTACATGCACAAACCAATAGTAGTTTGTTTCTTTCTAAAATTTCTATCAGCATTTGTATGATAACATAAATAGTACAGCACATATATTGTCTCCCTTGAATACAAATCTTATTTCAGTGCTGTAGTTTTTTTTAACATATATAATAAAAATACAGAAGAGTATCTCAGATGTTGTTCATCACTAATGTTTGCTTAAGTAATGGTATTGATTAGGCTGTTCAAACAGATATGTTAGAAGCATTTTTATGCTCTTTCCAGGCGTGTGATTTTATTGGATTTAATTTTAGCGGCCTGATGATGCAGAAGGAACAATGACTCTGTTATAATAAGCAGACGTCAGCGCACTTCAGTGCAAATGTACGTATCCAGTTTTGTGTATAGTTTGCCAGCCAGTTGTGTAGTTTCCTGGATTGTTGAGGACACTAAATGTAACACAGTTAGGCAGCAAGAGATTATAAAGCTGGGCAGCCAGGAAGCAGAGAAGGAAGTCTTGCCTGAGACAGTAATTCACCTGGAGCTGTTTTACGAGGCCGTCTGTTCATGTTGACTTCAGTTCATTCTGAGTGTCAGAAAAGTGTCAGCCAAGTATAGCTGGTAGAACTGCAGGGTGAGTCATAACCAATCCTTGGGGCACCAATGATTTACAAACAATCTGAATGACTTTAATCAGTAACAATAGCTGACTGTTTTCCATTGCTTTGCTGAATCTTGTTGCTTGGATCACTCAGGTATAATTGCATTATCACGAGTGGCAGGCATAACACCACAATATAGTACAGCTGTAAACTTCAGTACCCTTCCGGATATTTCAGAATATATCACAGCTGTTAAGTGTTGGTAGTTCTCTTAGTATTTCCAGGCAAGGATTCTTCTGGTCTGAAACCATGCTTTGAAATGTAAATTTGCAGCCAGAAAGCAAGGCACATATCCATCATACAATACAGTTCACAACAGTAAAGTCACTCCTTACTTTTATACATGCATGGCTTTGTTGCTATCTGATAAAGTGATACATAATGGAAAAATCAAGTTTGGTTTCTTTCACAAAGCTGGAGTTAGCAGAATTTTAAAAATACTAAATTAAAGGACAGCATGCTAAATAGTATTAAGCTCCACTCTGACATGAGCTAAGTAACACATCTTCCCTACACATTTCAAAAGTAGTATAAAAATTAAAATCTATATAAAAGGCACTCAAATGTTATTTTATATTCTTTCTAGAAGTAGACCATAGCCCAAGCAAATTGCCTCTGCATTTATGAGCAAAACATACATCTGGGTCATTTAATAAGAAAAGCAACAGCAGTAAACAGTTGCACTCAACATATGATTGCCAGCTTTTGTAAATCTGGAGATCTTAGCTTTATTATAAAAAGAGAACCAATCAGAATGTAATATATGGCTGTTAATATACCAATAAAAATAATAGAATATGTTACAGATAAAGCTGCATTCTGAACACACCAAAATTAGACTGTTGGATGGTGGCTGGCTGACTTTGTCAAAAACAGATGAGGCCCTCAGAAAATCAAAGGAATCAGTCTGGAAGTGGTTAGTGAAAAATGGTATGTACAGGGTCTAAACCAGCAGCAATAACTAACAGAAACACCCACATGACTTTGTTACTGAGGGCTTCATACAGACCGTTTAATAAAGTAGGGAATTTTCAGTGGTGGCTTGTGTGGCACTGAAATGGCTAGGAACATGACTTTGATACTACCAAACCAGTGATGGCAGCTCTCATTCATGAAAGTACAGAAGCATGCATGCATGCACATGGGGAGGGCACTGTAGGCCTCTGAGGTAACATGTGACACAGGGGTTCCCCTTCACAATCTTGAATTACTGAATGCTCGAAATTCAGTAACTCGAAACTGTAAACTCGAACCAACAAAAATCCCGAAACCCTCAAGCACGAAAACAAAAAACCCCGAACATACAGAACACATACACCACACAACACGCACACCATACAACCCAAATCACATAAACTAAAAGCCCTACACTATATGCATGCAGGAGGGCAAGCCCCCCTGCACCCCCACACCCCTCCTACTTATATATTCTAACTCCGAGATCGCACTAATACACAAAATAAAAAACACCACACAGACATTTTACACTGCATTGCACACACACACACACACACACACACACACACACACACACACACACACACACACACACACACACAAATACAGACACATCCAACACTCACACTCATACTCCCACCTCCCTACCCTAACCCACACACACAACTTACAAAACACACACATACACTCACTTACCTTCACTTCCATAAAACATCCCGACTCACACACTTCCCATCCTGTAGCTGACATGCATAAGCGCAAATTCGAGATATTTGAATTCGCGCTTACGTAGATTTGCGCTTATGGGTTTTCGACTTTACAGTCTCGAGTTACTGAATTTCGAGCATTCAGTAATTTGAGATTGTGAAGGGGAACCGACACAGGTGCATATGTCAACCATGTGAGGCAGCAGTAGTGACTAATAGAATCACCCACCTGCCTTTGTTACTGAGGGCTTCCTGCAGACCCTTTGATAGATTAGGAGACTGTCAGTACTGGGGAAATGATGATTCACTCAGAGCACTGTAACACTGCAGGCAATGGTTGACGGTGACATCAGCCCTTTTCTGTAGGTTTTCAAACTTCCACTTTGGACAGAAATTTAGCTGAGGCAGGGCAAACAGTGTTAGGGAGGACAATCATGACAGTGCTGAAAACTGCTTTTACTTTATTTTTTTCCTCCTCACATTGCTGTAAGAGATTTGGGTGCCGGATGAGGCAGTAGTGACTCTTGAGTCGAGATGATCTGCGGTAGGAACTTGTAAGAAATTAAGCTGGCAGTAGCCTGCATGAGGTCTGATGGTTTATATGGCCAGGGTAAAGCAACCATCACTTCTGCCTTGATAAAGGCACTTTGTGGTCAGCTGTCACCCATGTTAGTGGCCACATTGACTGTTGACGGCCGTCAAGTACAGAAATGAAACAGCATACAGGAAAAAAAAGTCTCAGTACTTTTTTTCTGCTGCTAGTAAGATTAACAAGTTAGTATTTTTATTTATTTATTTAGTTAGTTAGTTATTTTTTTTGCCAGATTGTCTTAGCACTTTTCCTTCAGACGTAGGAGTTAACAACAGCTCTTGTCAAACCTTTGACATTTTCTCTTTTGTCTAACAGTTTTAAATATTTAGGTCAAGGGCCTGTCAGCTCTTTTCAGAGGTCTTTTAGGGTCTATTTGTTATAGCATTTTCATTTAATTACTTTTTTTTTACCTGATAACTTAGCCTTTCTTATACTTCTCAGTGTTTCCATTACCTCTGCATTTTCAAATTGTTGCCTTTTTTAATATAGTTACTTCAGTTACTTTTGACCAGTATTTTTTTATTATTCTAAGATTTCATTATTTTTAAGCATTGCACAGCTGAGATTCAGAAAGGATTACTTCACTTTTCCTCATTGCAGTCAGCGGTTCTGATTCTTAAACCACCCACCTTTGAGGTTTACCCCTGGTAGGGGTGTCGGTCTGAAGTGCACTCTAATAGGCAGAGTTACATGATAATGTAGCTGTCTGGGGACAAGCAGCTAATGTTAATTTATTGTCCCTCAGAAATGTCAGTAGCTCCCAATTTGTATGGCTGACAAACATAGTCAGCGTGTAAAATTTCACTTTTGGAGGAAAATGTGATCACTGATGACTGTAAAAACAAAGTGGCCACCTATTCACTACTATGAGAATATTCACAGTGCAGGTAAGTTCAGTGAAAAATTGGTGAGAGTGTTAGTGTGTGTGTGTGTGTGTGTGTGTGTGTGTGTGTGTGTGTGTGTGTGTGTGTGTGTGTGTGTGTGTGTGTGTGTGTGTGTGTGTGTGCGCGTCTGTGGTAGCTCTCACTACATGAGTAGATAGGAATGAATGTGTGTGTGTGTGTGTGTGTGTGTGTGTGTGTGTGTGTGTGTGTGTGTGTGTGTGTGTGTGTGTGTGTGTGTGTTATTTTATGTCCAAGTTGCCTGCGTGCATCCATTGAAATTCTGGCTGTTGTGCAAAGGACAGAGAGCAGACGACATCTCATTTCCACAAGAGACGCACACACACACACACACACACACACACACACACACACACACACACACACACACACACACACACACACACACACACACACACACACATGTACATGCAAACAGATACACACACACAAACAAACATAGACACACACTTGTATGCACATGGATGAACTCACATACAAACCCACACACGTGCACACCTTTGAGAAGTCTGAAGGATCACTAATTCACCTAAGGCACATTTCCAGAGTATAAGAAGAAACTGAAGAACTTGGCAAAATCCTAACCTCACTAGGAAAAAAAAATGCCTTCAACAGTAACATGTATACTCTAAAAACTTAAAGAAATTCTAACATAAAAGATAAAGTCCACTTAATCATGTACAGAAAACTCCATCCCTTTATACTGCATAAAGCTTCTTTCCCTTATCTTTTCTACACCTAAATAACTGAGATTCTAACTTAGTTTCGAGAACTTTTTTTAACAATATTGTATAAAAAAGCATGGCAGGTTATCCTGCCTTCACCATGCAAACAATTTAATGGAGTGTAGGATATTCATTCGATTGTTAGCTGAAACTTGAGTTAGCTTCAACTGACAATCTTCCCCCTGAATTAATAAGTATTTAGGTAAGACATATTGCTCATTTCATTATGAATTAATTGGTCTAACAAATTGGGCTTTCTTTCTAATATCTGTAAAAAGGCACGTAATGTACCCCTATGTAAAGGAAGAACATCCAGTCCATTAAACAATTACCTTCCTACAGTGATCTTGCATCCCATATCAAAAATGCTGAAAAAATGCATTAATTCACAACAAGTTCATTGTATAATCAGTTTAAACTTTATCAAAATTCACAGGATGGTTTCTGGCCTAATGACTACACCAATGCTGCCCTTCTGGATATTGGAGAACACATCTATGACTCACAAGATTGTTGCCATTCTCACCAAAATGTTTAAAACAGTTGCCTTTTACCTGGTTTCATGGTGCAGGGCATGACTGGGGTTCGGTTAGAGGCTCTTACATGGGAGGAGTCACACATGGAAGAAAGACGGAGAAGGAGGAATTAAGGACTTTGGCTGCTAAGTTCTACCAGGGGGTTGGGGAGCATGTACCACTTGAATAGCACATTGGATGGAGCTGTCTCCCTGGTGGAGACTGGAGAGACCACCAGTCATGCTCTGGGAGAAAGGGCAGTGCTGCTCAGAGGGAATGTCTCTTGTGGAAATGAGATGTCCTCTGCTCTCTGTCCTTTGCACAACAGCCAGAGTTTCAATGTATGCATGCAGGCAACTTGGACATAAAATAAGAAAAAAACACTTGAACCACCCCTGATGGCTATCTGAATTCTATATCTCCTCCTGGCTGACGCTAACCCCAGTGATGGGGGAACGAATGGGCTGATTGGTCAAGAGTGGACTAATGATCGATTGACAGTGGGGAGAGGAGTTAGAGCAAAAAAAAACAGTCAACCATGTATTTCTTAATGTGACACTAAGTATCTATTTAATTTTCTGTCAGAGGCAATAAATAGTTCAAAAGATGTCTGTAAGAAAGACAGCACATGGTTAGATGGAACTGTGGCATCTCATAACTTCAGACTGTTACTGTTGGAATCACTCAGGACTCTGTGTTAGTCCCACACCTTTGCCACTTTCTTTGAAAATGACATGATATATAATGCTGAAGGAATAAAAGTAGCCCTGTATGCGAGTGACTCCATAATTCTTCTTGTACATAATATAATAACAGCAGTCAGTGCCAACATGCAATCCTTCTTTGATTTGATGTAGTTAAGATATTGAAGGGACTTCATCAATATTAGTAAGATCAAAACTAATAAAATGCAACAGAATATTTAGATCCAAATCCCAAATTACCTTGACAAGGGAGAATTGTGCAGATTTATTTTATTTTATTGTATTATTTTTATTATTTATTTACTTTTATTTGATTCTTGCAATCCAGTGCATGTTGGCAGACTGAACAATCTACCTCATGCTTTAAGCTACATCACTGAAAAGGACTTTGAATATATATTTTTCACGCTCTCTCTCTCTCTCTCTCTCTCTCTCCCTGACCTTAATGCTATCCTTCCAGCTTTATTCTCGCACACCCATGACTGCTTCCCTCAAATACCTGTTTAGCGTCTTACAAAACAATCCTGGGAATGTCATTTTTATGGATGGGACCAGGCCCTAATTTGTCATTGAGTTGGCATTGTGACACTGTTCCTTGACCTGGGGATTGAGGACCCTATGGGAAGCCACAGAGCAGGAAACCAAAACCATCACCCTGTGGCAGTGGTCAGCCACAATCCCTTCCCTGGGTGAATGAGACACAGTGATGTCAGAATGTCTGTCACACTCTGCTTGAACTGTTGAGGTTGAACAGGTAGAAGTTCTCCCCTGAACCCTCCTCCCATGATAAGAGAGCTGGCCAGCAGCAGCTTCATCCTTTCCCCCTACCCATCCCTACCTAAGTCCTGAGACCATTATAAGCATCATGTTGCCCGCTGCCTCTGTACCATCAGATCCACAGTGGTTTTAAGATATATTTGAAAAGTATCTAGAGTTACAATGGTATTGTCACCACAGAATGACTTAATGTATTATAATTTGTAACTGAAAGCTTTTGTTCCAGGTACCATTATTATGTACTAATTTACAAGTTTCCTGGAATATTTGCTGTAAGTGATACCAATTTAATTTGTAGTTGTCATTGCTAGTAGTTCTTTGTTAGCCTTTTGTAGATACCTGAAGTATGTATAAAGTTCAGTAGTCATAGTTATATGTGCTATTTTTGTTTTTCTGTATATATGCTGTATATCCAAGCCATACTTATTGTCATAAATAAAATTTCCAATTGGTCTGCAATGCTATAAATGTGAAGGTTAAATAAAATTCTAGTGTTTTGGTCTCTGAAAAGTACAGAATGCAAATATCATACTCTCTGCTTTTAAAATTGCATAAAACACAAAACGTTAATGCAAAGCTAAAAAAACTCAGCTAAATGAAATATCAGGGGAAACTTTCATCGAGGCAGTATGGTATAACAGAAGTATTTATAGCAGTGGTATCATAAATATTTGGCATTAATAAAGAACTATCCCTAATTAGAAATCTTATATCATCCTGATGATTGATTTCTTAGTAAATATATTACAGCCTCCCTCCATCCTTTCAACTATATCCGGTGAACAAGGGACCATAAAATGCATTTTTGAACAGCTGTTACTGTTGTCTTATAAGCAGTTCCTTGATATAAACAATTTAATTGCTGTTCAACAGAACAAAACAGAACAACGTTAAGTATATCATGTCCTTTTATCAGCTTAAGTGCAGGAGTTGTGAGCACTTCTGTTTCTGATCACATCATTACACCACAAAGCAACACAGAAAGAATGTGGAAATGTGGGAAAGGAATAGAATCAAACATATACAGTAATCACTTCTTTTAGATATTAACTGCCTCTAAAAAATGTTGACAGAATAAGAAATAACCAAACACAGGACTGGTTCTAACTTTTTGCATTGCCGTTTTTGCCAAAAAGTTGGATTAAGCAGGTAACAAGTGAAGGACTGAAAGTATTAATCATTTTTTCAGTAACAGTTTCAAAATCAGTTCATTGTTGTTTGTAGTGGTGAAAACTTCGAAGTACCAAGTAAGTGAACTGTTTGACCGATAGCACACCCCTGGAAACCAGACTCTCATTGGTTCAGCGCCTCACTATCTCTGAACTAATGAGAGAGTGAAACAGCAGAATTTCATTGCTCAAAGCACAGTAGACCAGCTGCTATTATAAACATTAAAATCAGAGAAATGTTGAAGTAGATCCAGTCAGAGAGTGAAAGGTAAATACTTCCAAGCACCAACTACTCACTGGCTTTGTTAAATTGCAAGAGTGCTTGAAGTATTTTAACTTTCACAATCTAGTAAAGCATTTCCTGACCTTACTTCAAAATTTTCTCTAATTAAGAGTACCAAATAATGTGGGAGTAGATTTAAGTGTCCCATAATCAATGTTTCTCCACTCTAATCTTTCATTTATGATTTACTGATGGAGTATCTTCTTTTTGCCATTTCTTGTGACCTGTATATTGCTAGTATTTTTCTTAGGCTTTTTAAATTTTAAGACTTTCTGTACATAGAAAACTAAAAGACACCATTCAACACAGCCAAGAAATAAAATAAATATAGGTCTTAAAGGTATATTGCCATTCAAACTGGGATACCTACTTACTTGAAAGGTAGTGATCCATCTAGTCTCAGCTACCTCTACTTTATTAACAATATTACCACCACAAGGTTCAGTATTGATAGATTGTAGAACCAAGAAATTAAAAATATGACTTGGATGATTCCTGACATGTCTATACAATGCACTTGTTACATTCTCTCTTCTTATATAACTATAATGCTCCAAAATAAGTTCCCTCAAGGAGCGATTTGTCTTACCTATATAGAAGCAGGTGCAGTTCCTGCAACACATGGAACCACGAAAAAGTTGTAGCCACGAAATACCACACAAACCACCAAGCCAGTAAAGTTCAATTAATAAAATAAGCACAAACACTTTTATTAAAACAAAAAAGCAGGATTACATTTTCCTGTAGGGCCTCGGCTACTAAGAGCCTTTACAGAGTATGCTGTTACTTACCATTAAATTCTTTATATACACTAGATAATTTCCATTATTTAATTATTCAATTAAAACAGTTAAAATGTTCATAGAGTCATCTCATATAAAACATTTCCAGTTCACCCCCTACTGAGACCCTTAGGAAACAGTGTATTATATTTTAAGATAAAAATAGATTCCTTCCTTCGTAGATTATATTTTATACATCCTGATGTATTAAATTCATCATTCAACTGCTCCAGAACTATAGCTTGAAATCTCATAGGATCTCCATTATGACAATTAGTGTTCTGCTACAGGACTAAACTGTTTATTTTTACTTAT